>NC_053494.1:23340747-23540747 GCF_905171775.1 Rana temporaria | reverse complement strand
TGGAACGGAATTTGTCGGGCAGATTTGCCTGCTCAGCGGGGGGGGGTCTCTCCGCTGAGCAGGCGGGTGACCGGTCTGTGTTGATGGCGAACGTATCCCCATCCATCTGTTTTTAGCAGAGCAGATCAAATGTAAGCGGGTGTCCGCGGATTCATGACTGCTGACATCCGCCGCTCCATAAAGAACAATGGGTGGTCCGATCGGGTCCACCTGAAAAAAAGACAGGCAAACCCGATCTGTCTGCTGATGTGAAAGTGGCCATGTATGTATCCTGGATGTGTTTACCTGAGCATTTTTAATGCCTCCTACACACGACCTGTTTTCCCATCGGGAAAAACTGCCATGACAGCTTTTGGCCGGGAAAACTTGCCGTGTGAATGCTCCATTGCAATTTTCCCGACAGGAAAAATGTCAGGGATCCCGGCGAATAAAATTAGATTATTTTTTTTCCTGCTGCAATTCCTGGCTGTCTTTTTCCTGGCCGTTTTTCCAATGGGAAACACTGCGGTGGAGCATACACACGGCCGGGATTCCCGGCCAAAGCTCTCATGGCTGTTTGTCTGCCAGGAAAACCGGCCGTGTGTAGGGGGAAAAAGCTGCCGAGTAGGTTCTTCTCTTTCCCAGCGGACTTTTTACCGCCGGGAAAATCGATCGTGTGTACGGGGGCATAAGGGTTTGGTGTTAACATTACCATGTAGGTTGTATACAGATCTGACAAATGGTGGAAGATGGGGGGGGATCTCTCCGCTGACCCCCCACTGAGCAGGCGGGTGACCGGGCCGCGTTGATGGCGAAAAAATCCTCCTCCATCTGTTTTAAGCAGACCAGATCTGATGCCGGCTGGTGTCAGTGGGCACATGGCTGGTGTCAGTGGGCACATGGCTGGTGTCAGTGGGCACATGGCTGGTGTCAGTGGGCACATGTCCGCTGACATCCACCGCTCCATAGAGCACAGTGGGTGGTCCGATCGGGTCCGCCTGAAAAACAGACATTGACATTTAGGTTGGATACAGATCTGACACATGGTGGAAGACATGATTGGGCATCTCTCCGCTGAGCAGGCGGGTGACCGGTCCGTGTTGATGGCGAACGTTTCCCCATCCATCTGTTTTTCGCAAACCAGATTCCACATGGTGGAAGACATGATTTTAGTACATGAACTATTGATTTATCTGATCAATACTTCTGCTTGGTATATTCTTTATATTGTCTGATTTTGTATTGCACATGCATTGTAAATCAAACTAATGCATCTGTCATAAGAAGTAATATTCAATGAGACTGTTCAGATTTTTGCACAACACCATATGTTAAAAAAAATGGACAGAAGCATACACAGATCAATGTAACCCTGGCCTCCAAACAAGAACAAAAGTAAAAGAAAAATAGATTGTATTAACACAAAGGTGGGTGTATTTCAATCAAATTATCATACAATTGGATTGAAATGTGGACCTGTGCTTGTAAACACCGGACAGAGTCCTCAGGTCTGTGTAAGCTCTGCTTAGATAGACTTGGAGCTTACACGGCTTCTCATTTTCAGTGGCGAGGAAGTTGAAAGAATACAAGTATAAGCTGCTGTGGGGACCTGTCGCTTTACCCTGCATAGTAAAGAACCGGGTTTACTTGAAAGAGACCCTGTCATCACACTGTTCCATTTAAACAAAAATGTTCCTTTAAGATTATATATGCATTCATTGTATTTTAAAGGGGTGGTTCACCCTACAAACTACTTTTTTTTTATTCCACTGCCCCCCCCACATTACAATCCGATTAAGGCTATTATTATTTTTTTGATGCTGTACATACCTTTGTACAGCATATTCACCCATGCATCCGGGTTGCGAGTCCCGCGGGAGTGGGCGTTCCTAACATGTCTGTGATTGACGTTTTGCCCAAAAACTAGCTCCCCCCGTCGCGTAAGCCGCGTCACGGTTGGCGAAAGGAGCCGAACGGCGAGTCGGCGCTATACTGCGCATGCGCATCGCTGTTCGGCTCCTTTCGCCAATCGTGACGCGGCTTACGCTGTGCTAGGAAATTGGCCCTTTTACGCGTTTTACGCGTTTTCAAGTAAGTTCTAAAAAACGATCAGGAAAAGGAAGCATTTTCTGCTTTTTTTTTTTTTTTTGTTTGCACATTTACCTGCATATTTTATTTAATTTTTTTCCTGATGTGAAGGGGGGCCCTTAGGTGATCATACAAAAGCCTGATTCAAGCATCTCTTACAACAGGTGGAATACCTACGGGTATTTTACAATTAGCATTTGGGCAGCAATCATTCCTTTTTTCCCTCTAGATCTGGAACTGGGGTTGGTGTGATGCCTACGTCTTCGTCATATGATGCCTACATCATATGTCTGCCCAGTTGGCGTGTACTGGTAATATTGCGGTGGCACTGTGCCACATCCGCCGTTTCCATGGCCTCATACAGAAGAGCCCAGTGACGCCTTGTACCGTTCAGGACTGGCAGAGAAATTGAAGAGGTGTTATTAATGTGTTGCTGGTTACATAATCTCAGGGGTGACTTCTCCTGGAGACCAGATTATGTTATCGGCCCGCTCGCTTGTGGGAAGCAGATGGCAGCCCGCTCTATAGATGCGTTCCCCTGCCATTTAATGGCAGGGTAGCCTCTTTGCCACCTCTTTCTTCTAATCCAGAGCTTCAAAACAGCTACTGCCGCTGATTGGAAATTACAAACCCAAGTTTACCTTTAGAACACTTTCCACCTGTCATGTATGTTTGCTTTACATTATTTATTTTCTCATTTCCATTTAATTAAATCTCAGCCAAGGTCAAATATTGACTTATCTGTAATGATCCCAGCTGCTGCCCCGTTTCAATATCCTTGTTGAGGCACCGAAGTACCTGTAAGAGGGCGCTAGTGGCCACCAGCGGAGCACGTAATCCGTTCCTCTGCTTTGGTGGCCATACATTGTATGGCTTTTCTATCCGATCAATGTGCGATCCAATCAAAATGATGGAATCTGCCATAGCTTCCCTTACAATCCGTTTAATATATAGGTGTGTTGCTTTGTGTCTTTTATGACTGCCTGCAGTGCAGTTCTTGGTTGTCTTCCAAGTTCCTTAATAGATGTATGTGATTCTTCACGTTGCTGGGTCCTTATAGCTCCATCTGCTTCTTCACATGTTACTGGTTCCCATGAGTAAATTGTACATCCACTGAATCCAATCATCTGCTAGAATCAACCCAATATTCTTCTTTCTTAAAAATCATGTCCCAAGTACTGGATAGTTGAATTTTAATGCAGGATATCAAAGTTACAGTAAAACCTTGGTTTGAGAGTGTTTTGCAAAATGTTTTAATACATTTTGCCTTGATATACAAGCGATGTCTTGATATAAGAGTAGCGTCATGTCACAACGGAGTATAAAAAAAGAGAGCCACCTCTAAGTGTAGCAATATGGTTACATTTAATGAAGGTACAACATTTAGCAACTTATTGCTACACTTAGAGGAGCCGCTCTTCTCTTTTTATACCCTGTAAAAAAATGCTTTGATATACAAGTGCTTTGGGTTACAAGCAAGTTTCCGGAACAAATTATGCTCGTAAACCAAGGTTTTACTGTGTGTGTGTGTGTGTGTGTGTGTGTGTGTGTGTGTTATATATATCAGGGCTCGACAAATCCTGGTCGCCATGGCGACTAGAAATAGGGTCCTGGCGACTTGGCTTGGAAGGGGGGCCATCTGGTGGTGAGCCGTTGGTATTACAAGTTATTACCACCAGATGTGTAAGCTGGCACCATCTGGTGTTGGCCGTTGGTATTACAAGTTAAGCATTACAAGTTAAACAGCAATTCTAATGTAATTTTTCACTATTTTCACTGCCATCTTCTTCCCTCTAATTAGAACCCCCAAACATTATATATATTTTTTATCCTAACACCCTAGAGAATAAAATGGCGATTGTTGCAATACTTTCTGTCACGGCGTATTTGCGCAGCGGTCTTACAAGCGCACTTTTTGGGGGAAAAATTACACTTTTTTTTTAATTAAAAAAATAAGACAACGGTAAAGTTATCCCCATTTTTTTTAATATTATGAAAGATAATGTTACGCCGAGTAAATTGATACCCAACATGTCACGCTTCAAAATTACGTCCGCTCGTGGAATGGCGACATGTTTGAGTTAGAGAAGGTCTAGGGCTAGAATTATTGCTCTCGCTCTACCAATCGCGGCGATACCTCACATGTGTGGTTTGAACACCGTTTACATATGCCGGCGATGCTCACGTATGTGTTCGCTTCTGCGCGCAAGCTCGTCGGGGCGGGGTGCGTTTTCTGGCTCCTAACTTTTTTAGCTGGCTCCTAGATTCCAAGCAAATTTGTCAACCCCTGAATATATATATATATATATATATATATATATATATATATATATATATATATATATATATATATATATATATATATATATATATATTATAATAATTTTTTTTTTTTTTTTAAGCCCCGATGGTTTTCTTCCATCCGAATGTCTGTAGGTAGAGCATTCCATAACCGTGGTACTTGGACTGCGAATCTGATTTGCAGCGGGACTTTGGGATGTGGAGAAGGTTCTGATTAGTTGATTGGGGGGTAGTGTTTTATTTTCTCGCATAAGTATTGCGGCGCGTTTCCTTGCGTGCATTTGTGGGTGAGGCAAAGGGTGTTGAATGTCACCCGGTTTTTTACGGCTAGCTCCAGAGATATTTCACACAAAGGAAGCAATACATGGAGATGCTTTTTAACACAAGCACATATCAGGAATATGAAGTTTTAGAGTAACATGTTTAAGCATCTCTCTAAATTAAACATTTTGACATATGTCATGTCATGTACTACATTAGTGCAATTAGATTGGTTGCTGTAAGCAACCAATCAGGAATTGATACACAAATATAGAAGAAAAGATGACGGCAACAAAGCACATTTAATCTGAAGGTGAGGCAGTTGCCTTTTGTTTGTTTTTTGTTTTTTTTATCTTAATTTTTATTTTATTTTTATTTTTATTTTTTTTATTAGGAAATTCATCTTTTGACCTTTTAGACCAGGGGTGCCCAACCTTTTGAAGAGTCAGGCCCCGTACACACGACCGAGTTTCTCGGCAGAATTCAGCCAGAAACTCGATCGGAGCCGTATTCTGCCGAGAAACCCGGCCGTGTGTACACTTTCAGCCGAGTAAACCGACGAGGATCTCGTTGAGCCAAATAGAGAACATGTTCTTTATTTCCTCGTTAGTCAACGGGGAAACTTGGCTCGCCGAGATCCTCGGCAGCTTCACAATGAACTCGACGAGCAAAACAATGTGTTTTGCCCGTCGAGTTCCTCGGACGTGTGTACGAGGCCTAAGGGCCACTTAAGCAACTTCGTAACCAGTCGCGGGCCACAATGAGCGGAGCGGGCGGATGACAGGTCACGGCTACTCTATAGGCCCTCTGATCCGCCCTGATGGAAGGGGATAAATTCCCTTCTGTTTTTCGGATTGGAGGTAGGCCGGCGTAAACGGACACCTGACTCTCTGAAGAGGTGAATTGAGGGTTCCATTTGGTCGGGCTGGTTGTGTGAAAAGGGTCCAAGACTGCTTTCACACTGATGTGCTGGGGTTTACCCACACTGCGGGTGCAGCGTAGTGCACCTGTGTCTATCCTGCGGGTTAGCTGAACTTTGCCATTGTCTCCTCCTGTGGCAAAAGCCAGTGCTGTAGAGGAAACATTGGCTTATGGGGCTCTGCTCCGCAGTCACTTTCTTCCTCTACCACCAGCTTCATTCACACCACTGATGCTGTGGTATGGCGGGTCGGCAATCTGCGATCTGGGCTTGCCAACCCGCCATTCCAGAGCAGGAGGTCGTGGGCCACATTAGAGGGCTCCGCGGGCCACATGTGGCCCTCTGATGTGGCCCCGGGCCACTGGTTGGCCACCCCTGTTTTAGACTCTCTATATTATATATTGGTTCTTGGGTATAAAAGTGAGAATTGTGTTCCCTGCCTAATAGCAATTGATTGTCTTCTTATTATTAATTTTCTAAAAGCTATAGACCAGGGATGCCCAACCTTTTGAATAACAAGGGCCATTTAAGCAACTTGGTAACCAGTCGTGGGCCACAATGAGCGGAGCGGGCGGATGACAGGTCATGGCTACTCTATGGCCCCTCCGATATGCCAAGATGGAAGGGGACGAATTCCCATCTTTTTTTTGGATTGGAGGTAGGCGAGTGTAAATGGACATCTGCTGCTCTGTAAAGGTGAAATGAGGGTCCCATTTGGTCGGGCTGATGATGTGAAAAGAGCCTAAGACTGCTTTCAACTGATGGTTTACCCACACCACCGGTGCAGCGTAGTGCACCTGTGTCTATCCTGCGGGTTAGCTGAACATTGCCATTGACTCCTTCTGTGGCAAAGCCGGCGCTGTAGAGGAAACATCAGCTTATGGGGCTCTGGTCCGGACTCGCTTTCTTCCTCTACCACCAGCTTCATTCACAACACTGATGCTGTGGTATGGCAGATCGGCAACCTGCGATTTGGCCTTGCCAACCCGCTATTCTAGAGCAGGAGGTCGGGGGCCACATCAGAGGGCTCCGCGGGCCACTGGTTGGCCACCTCTGCTATAGACTATAGCAGGCTGAATATTGTTATAGACAATACAGATATCTCTTCTATTACATGCTGTGGATACGAGGCAGCTTGGTGAAGGTATCATGTCTTTGTTTAGCTCTGAATGTTTTTGTATTTTTGCAGTAATGTGGAGGATGTGTGCAGGTTCCCCGATCTCCCAGCTCGCAAGCAGCTCACCTACCAGGCCAAGCAACTTATCTCAAGAGAGATTGAGCTGGAGAAGATGAGGAGGTCAGAGGCCTTCCAGCAGGCACGCAACGCAGGAAGGGTAAGTGCTGAGGAACAACCATGGAGATGTGTTTTTAGAACCAAGTACTTTTGTGCCCAGCCCCCACCAAACACAAGTTGCCCACGTCGCTGCGGCCCTAAACTGAATGTATTATGGGGGAAATAAATGGGCTGCCATTGCTGATCTTCTGAAAATCGAGGCAACTGGCTACACTAAAAGCTTTCATGCTTTGAGTCACTGAACTACTATGCAATTCTCCATACTCATGGTCAGGGCCTGATAGTGTGGAAGCAAGAGGATTATCAAGAGATGCAGACGGCTAGCATGTTTGAAGGGAAGGGTTGAGTGACGGCCTACTTATTTTTCTCACAAATATGTGAACTAGGCGAACTGACCCTCCCATTGGTCTTGTACTTTCTCCCTGGTGTGGAGTGTCGTGTTCGCCCCCTCCCTTGTACTACAGGAGAGTCAGGATGCTTTCTACGTTGCTGATAGAGAAAAGAGCTGTGTGTTAGAGGGCGTCCTGACTCTCCTGTAGTCCAAGGGAGGGGGCGAGCACGACACTCCACACCAGGGAGAAAGCCTTACATTACTGTGTGGAGTTACAGACAGAAGAACAGGAAGTGAGGATTTCTCAGAAGAAATAAGGACATTTAAAAGCAAAATGGAAGGATGAGGTAAGTGAAGGAGGACTGCACTAAGGTAAAGGAAGCTATTTAGGAAAAACATTTGTTTACCTTTACAACCCCTTAAATTACTGACAGGGTGCTTATTTTGCCACACTTGTGGCATTTTGTAGCATGGTAAGCTGTAAATACTTTTTTTTTTATTGCGTTGTCACATCAGATGTTTTATTCTCAGATGTGCTGTTGCCCTTTTTTTTTTTTTTTGCTAACATTTTATTGTCATTCACAATATTAGCAGGGGGGAGGATTGGAGCATTATTGACGTTGGTAGCTTTAAATATATATCCTCATGAGACGTCAAGTGCAGAGGGAGAATTGCATCTACTACCTGTAGTCACCGTAGAGTATTAACGATTGTCAGGAGTCACCTGATGCATGCCAAGGGCTCCCTGCAGAACCACAGTTAAGTAACATGTTGATCCCATAAGCCTCTCTGTTTACACAGTATCTCAGAGACCAGGCTGGAAAGACGCAAACAGCTATTAACAGCCAATCTCGCTGGAATGTCTTTATCTTTGTGCAGCAAATGTCAGCTGAAGGAGATGATGCAATATGAGGATAGCATAAAAAGAATCCATACATATACATATGTCCTGTTTTATCAGAGTAACGGGATTGATCAATTTTTATTACATTTTATCTGCTAAATAATGGTAAGTTGTAGGAATGGCTGTTTTCAGAAGGTAGGTCAACAAAAAAACTTAAAAGTAAACCAGTCCTTGCATCACACTTGCAAAACTTTTAGCAGTAATAAAAATTCCCAAGAGATACCGTATTTATTGCGGTATAACGCGCTCCCGCGTATACCGCGCACCCCTAAAGTGGCCCCCAATCCTGTGGAATTTTTTTGTACTTAGTTTTGGTGTCCATCGGCGGCCTCGTCGGGTCCGGCGTCCGTCTGCGGCTTCAGGTGTCCTCTTCGTCGGGTCCGGCGTCCTTCTGCGGCTTCGGGTGTCCTCTTCGTCGGGTCCGTCTGCGGGCTTCAGGTGTCCTCTTCGTCGGGTCCGGCGTCCTTCTGCGGGCGTCCTCCCCGCTCGTTTCCCGCGCTGAGTTTGAATACTACGCCGACATATACAGAGCGCAGTACACTCGTGTATTTTCGGGCAGGCTCGGCAACACTCACGCCCTGTACGTCCAGGACGTGAGCGCGGAAGGAGCCGAGACTGGCCGACTATACCCGAGTGTACTGCGCTCGGTATATGTCGGCGCAGTATTCAAAACTCGGCGCGGGTATCGGCGTATACCGCGCACCCACGATATACCGCGCACAAAAAAGTGAGCGGTATACGCCGATAAATACGGTACTTATATATTGTTCTTTGCACTTAGGGAGTCATTGATAAAAGTCTCTGCTTGAACCTGGGATACTGAGCTCCAATGCGTTCCCCTGCACATTGCTCATAACTGTGTGGTGCATATGGGGGTGGTCCGGAGCTTGATTCTTTTAATCATTGTGTAGCGCCCCTTTACCTTCAGAAAGGACGCTATGTTAAATTTAGTGGGAGAATGAGAGATTTATGTTGCTCTCATTCTTGATTTGGTAAATTTGGCTGTCGCCAAATCCTGGACTGTCCTGTGGGTCAGTCTGTGCGTCCAGAGATACGGTTTCATCTCTGGACGGCAGATGGCGCCAGAGGGATCCAGGCGGAGCCACTTCTTCCCAGCAGCCAATGAGAGGAGTTGGGCCTCTCTGTGCATGCTGGGGAGGGGTATTTCTGTGGCGGAGACCGTTGTTCTGGGTTCTTCGCGGGTTCCAGGTGCGGCACCCACCTTTAGGGTGTGCGCACATCGCTGGCCCCACCACTATGGCCTACCTGGCCTAGGGTCGCGCGCTACGTGGAGTTCCTGTTTCTGGGCCCTCCTCGAATGACTGATGCTGCCAAGGGGCCCCAGTGACTTACTGGGTCCCCACTTCTACTAAGGAGATCCTAGGCTGTATGCCGTTCGGTGGGGAATCGGCTTGAGGAGAACCCGGCGGCAGGTTATCCAAAAGGGCTTGAACGAACCATCGGGGATCTGGTGACCGGAATATTGACAGGTACACTTGCACTGTCAACCGGTGACCCTAACGTAATTTACTGGGAGGATTCGCTCTGCTGTTCAACTTAAATATTGCACTAGGCCTGTGGCAGAGGCCTCAACATTCAATCAGAGCCAAGTCTGTGGCAGAGACTTGTTCCTCCCAGCAACCTTAAATGGCACTCCGGCTGCCAGGCCTGTGACATAATTCCTACCAAAGATACCAACAATATAAATATATATAAATATATTTATTATATATTTATAATATATAAAAATAATTATTTGTTTATAATATATAAAAATATATATATATTTTTTTATAATATGTTTAATAGTGGGTGCCTTTTCAAAATGCGCACCATTGGTGTGTTGGGTGCCCGAGAGAGATAACAAAATGTAAGGGGTTCATCGGCATCTACCAAACACTTGTCAAGGAGAAATAACCCTTTAATGGTATGTTTCCAATATAATGGGCCTTTTAAGTCTTGGACTGCTCCCCCCCCCCCCCCCTCAATTTGAATACCCCAACTAGAAAAAAATCTATAGCTTTTGGCGTCTTCTTGATGGTCGTGTGATATGCAGAGTCCTCTTAAATATTTGACCGTGCTTTATGTAGTGATGTGGGCGCTGTTCTCTGCATCATTCTCCTGTCAGGCCGGCTTGGTTGTTGACAAGTGGGTTGAATGACACTGGGGTGTCTCCAAACTGCAGCCCTTTGCTTGCTTTTATCCCGGCCTTGGACCAACGATGGGGCACAATTCTTCCCAATGACACAAATGATGGGGCATAATTCCTACCAAAGATACCAACAATGGGGCACATTTCCTCCCAATGATGCCAACATTGGGGCCCAATGACACCAATGATGGGGCACAATTCTTTCAAATGACGTCGGTGATTGGGCACAATTCCTCCCAATGACACCAAGAATGAGACGCAATTCTTACCAATGAAACCAATGATGCACAATTCCTCCTAATGACACCAAGAATGGGTCCCAGTGACACCGATAGGGCAAAATTCCTCCCAATGACACAAATGATGGGGCATAATTCCTACCAAAGATACCAACAATGGGGCACAGTGCCTCCCAATGATGCCAACAATGGCGCCCAATAACATCAATGATGGGGCACAATTCCTCCTAATGACACCAACGATGGGACACAATTCCTACCAATGATGGGGTACAATTCCTACCAATGATGCCAACAATGGGACCCAATGAATGATGGGGCGCAATTCCTACCAATGACGGGGCACACTTTCTCCCAATAATGGTGCACAGTTCCTCTCGCTGACACCAACAATGGGGCATTGTTTACTCCCACTGATGCCGGGACGTTTTCTACACCCAATGGCCACACTCGGGCCCACCTACAGTCTGAATGACTGTAAACTGGCCCTTTGTTTAGAAAGTTTAGGACCTCTGAGTGCTTTTTGCTGGGGAAAGTGCCAAAGTGAAGGTAAGTAATGCAGTAAAGACTGTTTTTTTTTTTTTGTTTGTTTTTTCCCTAATGTGTTTTGTGATTTTGGATTTTTTTTTTCGAAATGAAAACTGGTGTTCCCCTTTAAAGTGTTTCTTTTGAAACAAATAATTTATAGCTAGCCGTACTTGTGTTTGTAGAAGCGCTGCTGACTGCATCACCCAACAAAATGCATCATTAAATGAGATCTGTAGGAGAGAATTTGCATAATCCCATTTACATAGCCTGAGGGATGTTGGCTTGTATGGATAGAATTTTGCATAGCAGTTTATACTTCTTCATTTTTTTAGTTCTGTGCAATTTTGTATAAGCATGTTTCTCTGCGCACCGATCAGGTAGGTACTGATTCCTTCTAGAACATTGTCACCGGAAATTATGGACAGCTCAACCATGGAGAGCTTTCAGGTTATTCGTCCTTTTTTGGTTTCCAAGTCCTGCTTCAAATAAGCCATGGTTCCCATACACTGATGATGGCCAACATGTCTGAAAGAACTATATGCCGTTTTGAGAAATGGTTCTGTAATGTTTTGCCCTATCTGTTGTGTAAAAAGCCACTAGCTATTCCATTTGCAAAGCTGGCCCAGGGGATAGTTTGCATGGCTTCATCCACTGTCCTAAATATGGATTTAATGCTTTTATGTGTGGGCTTTGTGATGAAAGTAAGGCATGCCTTAAGCCTGGTACGCATGAATATTGTTAAATGGAAGAAAAAAAAGATAGCTGTACGTTTTTTTTAGTTTTTTTTTTTTTTTCTCTCCAAACTCCAGTCCGGGTTTTTTTTCGACTCTGGGTTTTTATTGGAAAAAAAAAAATCATAAAGGTGTGTTGCTAAAATATTAGTGTAAAAAAAAAACATTTAGTGGGTACTGCATTCATATTGATTTTCAGAGAGTATTTGACAAGCGCTTTTTATTTATTTATTTTTATAAAGTTAGGTAGCCAGATTCAGAGCCAGTTACGCCGGCGTATCAGTAGATACGCCGTCGTAACTCTGAATCTACGCCGTCACAAATTTAAGCGTATTCTGGAAACCAGATACACTTAAATTAGGCTAAGATACGAGCGGCGTAAGTCTCCTACGCCGTCGTATATCTTAGGGTGCAATTTTTCCGCTGGCCGCTAGGTGGTGCTTCCGTTGAGTTCGGCGTAGAATATGTAAATGACTGATACGCCGATTCACGAACGTACGTGCACCCGTCGCAGTAAAGATACGTTGTTTACGTAGGGCTTTTCCGGCGTAAAGTTATTCCAACAAATAGCTGGCCTAGCCAATATTAAGTATGGCCGTTGTTCCCGCGTCGAAATTTGAAAATTTTACGTCGTTTGCATAAGTCGTCCGTGAATGGGGCTGGACGTAATTTACGTTCACGTCGAAACCAATACGTCCTTGCGGTGTACTTTGGAGCAATGCACACTGGGATATGTACACGGACGGCGCATGCGCCGTTCGTAAAAAATGTCAATCACGTCGGGTCACCAATCATTTCCATAAAACACGCCCCCCATCCTCATTTGAATTAGGCGTGCTTACGCCGGCCCCATTTACGCTACGCCGCCGTAAGTTAGGAGGCAAGTGCTTTGTGAATACAGTACTTGCCTCTCTGACTTAAGGCGGCATAGCGTAAATACGATACGCTACGCCGCCTTAAAGATGCGGCGCCCTACCTGAATCTAGCTAAGGGTGTGTTGCTAAAAAATAAGTGTAAAAAAAAAACCCTGTAAGTGGTTACTGCATTCAGATTATTTTTTAGACAGTATTTAACAGGCGGGCTCCTCCTCCTAAGGAGAGGAAAACAAGTGTCCTGGGGGCAAAAAAAAGTGTCCGGGAGAACAAAAACATTAATAAAATTCAAAAACAGAATGACCGCGAAGGTCACACAAAGCCATTTGACTGTCAACTGATCACTCTGATTAGCTCTGCATGAAAAGAGCTTTCCTGGAGCATTTCAGTCCCCGATGGTGCAACTGAAGCAATCAACTATAAGTGTGCAATTTTATTTTTTTTAAATGTAGGGTGTGTTACTAAAAAAAAAAAAAAAAGTGTAAAAAGTTGAATTGAAGAAAAAAGGATCACCCCCTCTTAAGAATTACTTGTAAACCTAATCAGGTGTAGCTAATCACCTTCTCAATTGCACACAAAGCCATTTGACTGTCAACTGATCACTCTGATTAGCTCTGCATGAAAAAGGCTTTCCTGGAGCATTTCAGTCCCCGATAGTGCAACTGAAGCAATCAACTATAGGTGGCAATTTATTTAAATTTTTTTTAATAAAGGTAGGGTGTTGCTAAAAAAAAAAACCCCCTTAAGTGGGTACTGCATTCAGATCGCTTTTCAGAGCATATTTGACAGGCGGGTTTTAAAAAAAAATAAATAATAAAAATCGGGACTGGCCAGCTTAAGTCTCCATTGGGGTTCACACTGGTTTAGTGGGGTTTTTGTTTTTTCTCAGCCTACCTCATTGTTCCATCTGGCCTTAGGGAAGGAAATTGGAATATCATGCATCATATTGTCCTTCTTGACAATCCTATCTATAAAATAGTTACTTTATTCTTGGCCTAATTAATTTCCCGAGCATTAAAATCTCAAGGGGGCTGCAAGCAACTTCTTACCACCATATCCCTTGAGGCACGGAAGAGTATTTTACATAAGTGGAGCTTCCCAGAACCCCCTACTATATCTTTAGTTCTAGCCAAATGATCCTCTGTTCATCTCAGGGAATAGGTGAAGGCCTCCATGCAGAAGGAATTGCGGGTTCAACATTTTGGAAATCTTTCATTCAAACCTTGCCTGCAGAAACTCAAAAACCTAGAATGCAATCCTTACAACATACTCAATGGTGTATCTATCCAGACTCCTAGCCAGTGATCCTCCAATTGACATTCCACGCCTCTCTTAAATTGAATTGCACGTGTTCATCTAAAAATTGAGGCCTCCCCCCTCATCCCTTTGCTTGCTACTTACTTGTCCAACCGCCAACCCTATGAAATATTTCCAGCACTGCTCGGTCTCTCTCATCTTATACCAACACTGTATATGGTCTTTCTTGAATTAACTTGTTGGCCAAATGTTGCGCCCATTGTTCTTGTTAATTGCGTTCTTACAATAAAATGTAATTCTTTATTCTTCTCTAAATTACTGGCAAACTGCAGCTCTTTTCAGAATACAGACACACGGGCCCGGATTCGGATACAATAGCGTATCTCTCGGCGGGCGTAACGTATCTCAGCCGTCGTAAATTAGGGCGCAAGTTCCGTATTCAGAAAGAACTTGCGCCCTAAGTTTTGGCGGCGTAACATATGTGGTCCGGCGTAAGCCCGCCTAATTCAAATGTGGATGATGTGGGCGTGTTTTATTTAAATTAATTGTGACCCCCGCGTATTTGACGTTTTTTTACGAGTGGCGTCCGTGAACGTTTCCAAGTGCGCATGCTCCAAATTACGCCGCAAACTGTCGATGCTTTCGACGTGAGCGTAATTTACGTACAGCCGTATTCGCGAACGACTTACGTAAACGACGTAAAATACGACGCTGTTCGGTCGTTTCCGACGTTCATACTTAACATGACTTACCCCTGCTTTATGAGGGGTGACTTTACGCTGGAAAAAGCGTTACGCAAACGACATAAAAATACCGCCGGGCGGATGTACGTTTCTGAATCGGAGTATCTACCTAATTTGCATATTCGACACGGAAGTCTAGGGAACCCCCCCTAGCGGTCAGCGTAAATATTGCACCCTAAGATACGACGGCGTAGGAGACTTGCGCCGCTCGTATCTAGGCAACATTGAGGCGTATCTGATTTTATGAATCGGACGCCGAGATGCGACGGCCGCATTCAGAGTTACGACGGCGTATCTGCTTTCTGAATCCGGGCCACTGACTTCAATTCCTTCCCCCAAAGTTGCTTACAGTCCATTACTCACATCACACATTTATATATAATTTAGCTAATTTTGATGGAAGCCAGGCAGTATGTTTTTGGTTTGTGGAAGGAAACCCATATAGACAAACGCAGCATACAAATTCTATGATGCCCACGAGCACCAGAGCTTCAGGGACGATCGTGGTGCTCACCTCTGTGTAATTGTGCATATCTGAAAAATGTAGGATTGTTGTGACATCGGTAAATCTTAATATCTCTTTGCCAGGAAGCTGCCGGCAAAAAGGAGGAAAAGGACGGTGAAAAGACTGCAGTCAAACCTGCGGCCAAACCAGGACCATTAAACCATGAGAAGCGCCTTCAGACTTTCATGAAGACGACGCCATTTGAGGAGAAGGTAGAGCTGTCTTGTGGCTGTCATAAGAAATAATTCAAGATATTTTATACTAACTCTGGTGTGCAACCTTAACTGCTTGCCGACCTGCCGCCCTCATTCTACGTCGGCTCTCTCGCAGGCTACCAGGGGCACGCGCTCGCTCCCGTGCGCGATCGCCGCCAGGGACACACGATCGCTCGTTACAGAGCGGGGACCGGGAGCTGTTTGTGTAAACACACAGCTCCCGGTCCTGTCGGGGGGGAAATGCTGATCCTTTGTTCATACAATGTATGAACAGCGATCAGTCATTTCCCCTAGTGAGGCCACACCCCCTACAGTTAGAACACACCCAGGGACATACTTAAACCCTTCCCCGCCCCCTAGTGTTAACCCCTTCCCTGCCAGTGGCATTTTTATAGTAACCCAATGCATTTTTATAGCACTGATCGCTATAAAAATGCCAATGGTCCCAAAAATGTGTCAAAAGTGTCCGAAGTGTCCGCCATAATGTCGCAGTACCGAAAAAAAATCGCTGATCGCCGCCACTAGTAAAAAAAAAATATTAATACAAATATCCCCTATTTTGTAAACGCTATAACTTTTGCGCAAACCAATCAATAAACGCTTATTGCGCTTTTTTTAACGAAAAATATGTAGAAGAATACGTATCGTCCTAAACTGAGGAAAAAAATAGTTTTTTATATATATTTTTGGGGGATATTTATTATAGCAAAAAGTAAAAAAATAATAATTTTTTTCAAAATTGTCGCTCTATTTTTGTTTATAGCACAAAAACTAAAAACCGCAGAGGTGATCAAATACCACCAAAAGAAAGCTCTATTTGTGGGAAATAAAGGACGCCAATTTTGTTTGGGAGCCATGTCGCACGACCGCGCAATTGTCAGTTAAAGCGACACAGTGCCGAATCACAAAAAGTACTTGGGTCTTTGACCAGCAATATGGTCCGGGGGTTAAGTGGTTAAATTACATTGTGCATCAGTCATTCCTCCATATGTAATGAGGTCAAAAAAGCCAATCCAGTTTTCATTGTTTGAGGGTGGGACTGCATCCTCTCTCACATGATACTTTGCGAGGCTGGCTGCCTTCTCTAAGGGCCCTTTCACTAATGCATTTTTCGTCTGTTTCTTTGCCTTAATGAAAACTCAAGAAAAATGCACTAGCATTAAATCCTATGGAACTCTTCACACCAGTCCGTTGCATTTTTAAAAGTCCCGCAATCTGCCTTTTTGGCGCATTTTTGCTGCTTGCAGAATGTTGAGGGTTTTTTTTTTTTTTTACCTTAACCACCGAAGACCCGGACCATTATCCAGGTAAAGGACCTGACCAGTTTTTGCGTTTCGGCACTGCGGCGCTTTAACTGACAATTGAGCAGTCGTGCGACGTGGCTCCCAAACAAAATTGGCGTCCTTTTTTCCCCACAAATAGAGCTTTCTTTTGGTGGTATTTGATCACCTCTGCGGTTTTTATTTTTTGCCTAATAAACAAAAATAGAGCGACAATTTTGAAAAAAATGCAATCTCAGTTTAGGCCGATACGTATTCTTCTACCTACTTTTGGTAAAAAAAATCGCAATAAGCGTTTATCGATTGGCATTTTTATGAATTTTTTTATTTTTTACTACTAATGGCGGCGATCAGCAATTTTTTTTTTTTCGTGAGTGCGAGATTATGGCGGACACATCGGACAGTTTTGACACATTTTTGGGACCATTGTCATTTTCACAGCGAAAAGCGCTATAAAAATGCACTGATTACTGTGAAAATGACAATTGCAGTTTAGGAGTTAACCACTAGGGGGTGCTGAAGGGGTTAAGTGTGACCTCATGTGTTTCTAACTGTAGGGGGGCGGGGCTGGACGTGTGACATCAGTGATCGTCGTTCCCTATATCAGGGAACAGACGATCACGGACATTGCCACTGTGAAGAACAGGAAAGGTGTGTTTACACTCACCTCTCATCGTTCTTTAGTAACACTTTAATGCATAGAATGCATTAAGGTAATAAAAATTCTGCCTTTTTATTACGACTTTGAAAGAAAAAAAAAGGGGGGGGGGTGTAATTTTCAGGATTTAACTTTCTCCGCCAATCTTGTAGCCATTGTGATAAGTTCTGGTGATTGAGCTAAAAGTACCCACCTAACCTTTAGGCTCCATGCACACTGAAGCTGATAAACTGCAGTTTATTGGCGTTTTGGCTTTTTTTTTTTTTTTTAAAGCCCATAAACTGAACTCTATGTTAGCCTATGTGCCCATGCACACCTGGGCGTTTTTTAGTGTTAATGAGCTTTGGAGTTTATTGGCTTTTTTCTGAACGCCGGAAATTTGCGTTCAAAGTGCCGTTTTTTGGCGGGGAAAAAACGCTGAAAAACGCAAACCGCCGGTGCCGGCGTTTTTTTGCGTTTTTTTAATCCATTGGAAAAAAAAAAAGTAAGAAAATAAAATTAAAAAAAAGCTACACTGAAAAACGCTGATTAAAGCTATTGCAAAAAACGCTAAAAAACGTTGAAAGGCTCCCTGCAAAGCTACTGGCGGTTTTTTTTTATAGCTTTTATCAGCTTCAGTGTGCATGGAGCCTAAGGGAATGTTACTGATCAGCTTTTCTTTTCTTTGCAGCCTGAGAAGGATTTCTTTGGCCGGCAGATAGTGAAAAAGGTGGTTTCCACAGGTCCAGGCAAGTACAAGCCCTTTTTCTTTTCTGAATGGCAGAGAGCAGGTTGAGGTATTGATACATCCCTTCCTGATGGATGACCATCTTGTCATCCCTTCTTGGTAAATCAATGTAGTTGATGGTCTCTGGGGGAGCTGGAATTGTCACTCACATGACAGAGAGATGGCATTGTATGGATACCACAGCCATCTATGTGTGCGAGGGATATGGAACTCTGTGTCCCCGACAGATAACTACCGTATTTATCGGGGTATTGCGCGCTCCGGCGTATAGCGTGCACCCCTAATTTTGACCCTAAAATCCTGTAAAAAAAAAAACATTTTATTACATTTTACTACTTACAGTTTTGGTGTCTTGCCCGGCGGCCTCGTCCGGTCCGGGGTTCGTCTGCGGCCTCAGTGTCCTCCCGCGCTGTCTTCATGTCGAATCCCCGCTCAGTTTGAAGCCTCCACCGACGTATACCGAGCGCAGTACACTCGGGTACATTCGGCCAGGCTCGGCTTCTCACGCATAAACGTCACAGAGAGTGACTACGAGCGAAGCCAAGCCTGACAGAATGTACCCGAGTGTATTGCGGCGGTGGCTTCAAACTCGGCGCGGGAAGCGGGATTCAACATATATCGCGCACCCACGATTTTGCTCTGATTTTCAGGGCAAAAAAGTGCGCGATGTACGCCGATAAATACGGTATATTTTCCCACGGCAGCCAGTCAGACTGAAACTCGCAATCTTCCAAGGAAGGTTTACCTGTTTATTGATACATGAATACAACCTACAGTATGAAGGTAGATCTAAACCCAATACCAGAATCACATATAAAATGAAACATGTTGCTGTAATAAGAAATGTCTGGTGATCCTGCCATAAGGGTTCTAAGTGCCGGTAAAGTCCAAATCCCAAGGGGAACTATTTTTTCAGCTTTATACTTGTGACGTTGGCACTATGACTCAATCACTGATCTTCGCTACACTTTTATTCAAGACTCACAAATTTTTGTATTTAAAAATTATGTGGAAAATTTGGGTGAATCTTGGGTCAAAAAACTGCAATGTTATCAATCTAGAACGCCGCCCCCCCCCCCCCCCGCAGTTCTCTGCCACTAGATGTCCTCAGTCTTCCACATCGATTGAATGCCGGTGTTATTCAGCACTCTTCCTCTGAGCCCAGGTTGTCATGGATCTGCTCCCTGGTGA
This sequence comes from Rana temporaria, assembly GCF_905171775.1. Taxonomy (NCBI): domain Eukaryota; kingdom Metazoa; phylum Chordata; class Amphibia; order Anura; family Ranidae; genus Rana; species Rana temporaria. The sequence goes on along the minus strand of NC_053494.1, from coordinate 23,521,572 downwards.
AGCATCATTCTGCAGCTTGGGCTGCACTGAACAGTGCTGTCACATTTTCACATTTCAGCAGTTAAAGGGGTTGTAAAGGTACAATTTTTTTTTTCCTAAATAGCTTCCTTTACCTTAGTGCAGTCCTCCTTCACTTACCTCATCCTTCCATTTTGCTTTTAAATGTCCTTATTTCTTCTGAGAAATCCTCACTTCCTGTTCTTCTGTCTGTAACTCCACACAGTAATGCAAGGCTTTCTCCCTGGTGTGGAGTGTCGTGCTCACCCCCTCCCTTGGACAACAGGAGAGTCAGGACGCTCTCTACATTGCAGAGAAAGGAGCTGCGAATTAGTGGGTGTCCTGACTCTCCTGTAGTCCAAGGGAGGGGACGAGCACGACACTCCACACCAGGGAGAAAGCCTCGCATTACTGTGTGGAGTTACAGACAGAAGAACAGGAAGTGAGGATTTCTCAGAAGAAATAAGGAAATTTAAAAGCAAAATGGAAGGATGAGGTAAGTGAAGAAGGACTGCACTAAGGTAAAGGAAGCTATTTAGGGGGGGGGGGGGAATGTACCTTTACAACCCCTGTAAAGCGGAGTTCCACCCTAAAAATGAACTGTCTATTAAAAGCTTGCCTTTAAAGCGGAGGTTCACCGGTAATATGCTATTTTTGCCCGTAGATTGATGCTCATTTTGTCTAGGGGAATCGGCTAGTTGTTTTAAAATCGAAGCTGTACTTACCGTTTTAGAGAGCGATCTTCTCCGCCACTTCCGGGTATGGGCTGCGGGACTGGGCGTTCCTATTTTGATTGACAGGCTTCGGAAAGGCTTCCGACGGTCGCATCCATCGCGTCACGATTTTCCGAAAGTAGCCGAACGTCGGTGCGCAGGCGCAGTATAGAGCCGCACCGACGTTCGGCTTCTTTCGGCTACTCGTGACGCGATGGATGCGACCGTCGGAAGACTGTCAATCAAAATAGGAACGCCCAGTCCCGCAGCCCATACCCGGAAGTGGCGGAGAAGATCGCTCTCTACAACGGTAAGTAATGCTCGGATTTTAAAACAACTAGCCGATTCCCCTAGACAAAATGAGCATCAATCTAAGGGTATCTAAGGGTAAAAAAACATTTATGGGAGAACTCCCGCTTTAATGTAAAATGAAAAAATAAAAAAATAAAAATGTTTTACTCACTTCTATTTGGCTGTTACTAGGCAAATTTCGTAATCTGCCTAGTTCCTGGTCCTAGGTGGTTCAACTTCCGGTCCTAAGACCCCATTGCCTCCTGGGAAATGACGACACTCATTTCCCAGGAGTCTCTGGGCATTACTGTGCCTAAAAATCTCCCAGCATGCACCTCTCCCTGAAAACCAGGAAGAAAAAGGAAGTGGGCTTCACATGCCCACACATATGATGGATACGGCCACAACATGAGCTGGAGGATAGAAGGCAAGTGTTTGCAATGATTTCTGGAACGATTGGGGAGCTATTAATATGTTTTAGGGATTATTTATTGTGATTAATTTTAGCTTGCAAAAAATATATATATTCTGCCCGGAACCGCGCTTTAAAGTCTGAAAATGCTGCTCTGCTTTAGCCCATGATGGTTCCAGGTCCGTCCCTTATTAGGGAATGAAGCCCGGGGGCCTCAATGCCAGAACTTGCTGCTTTTAATAAAAAGTGATGTGCAGCTCCCAGCTTTGTTCTTGTATGTCCATTTTAGGATGTGATCTTCATTGTTCAAGCTTAAAACATTATAGCAGTTCTACTTTTAGTAGTACAGTAATGTCACTTTTTTTTGTCCTTTTTGCTTCACATGAAATATTAAATTTTTTATCCTAGCTAGACTGCCTAAATTAGAATTAAAGCAGGAACAGCCACCCACCCTCCCCGAGGCCTCGGTATGATTTCCTATATTTGGATTGCATTGTGTGCGCATACTTTATTTTAGTAGACGGCGAAGGCAGATAAAGGCCCGTGTATAGATTTCTAAGGGAAGGATGACGACATGCATACATTGCTGCTGAAATGGGCCATAGTCTTCATCTGCACACACTTCACTTCACTTCTCTGAAATATAAATGAGCTCTCCTCACAGTGGCCCCCATCTCTTGCCTCGTTATTATATTTATATATGTTTAATCTGCCAGTCGGATGAGCTGCTTCTTCGTGTGTAGATATGGGCCGCTGTATTCGAAGCTCTTCCTCCCTGATCTGCACTCACTGTAATCTGTGCTTCACTTTGCACTGCCCTGACCAGCTGCTGGTTGAAAGCTGGCTAAGTGCCTGAAAGGGAATATAGATTCCGGACAATTTTATTTTAATGTGTTTTCTTTAAGTCTAATTTTTATTTTTTTAATAAACATGTCATACTTGCCTGCACTGTGCAGTTCTGAGGTCCCACGGCGGCTCCTCCCTGCATTAGCTAACCCCTCTGGGAAGCTCTCTTCCGAGGGGGTTACCTTGCGCTCCCGTTTTATACACTTGGCGTACATAGCCGTCGAGTGTATGACTTGGCCCCGCCCCCCACCTTGGCTGCGTTATTGGATTTGATTGACAGCAGCGGGAGCCAATGACTGTGCTGCTATCAATCTATCCAATCAACACCGAGACTCCGTGGAGAAGAGGACGCTGGGGACACACACAGCAGGTGAGCGTGCTCGGGTAAATAAAAGGGGGGGGGCTTGGGGGTCCGTGTTTGCCAGGTGTTTTTTCACCTTAAAGTGGAGCTCCACCCTAAAGCGGAACTCCCGCTGATCGGTACCCTCCCCCCCCCTCCGGTGTCATATTTGGCACCTTTCAGGGGGAGGGGGGTGCAGATACCTGTCTAAAGACAGGTATTTGCACCCACTTTCGGCCACACAGTCTCGGGCAGACTGCGGGCATGACATCCCCCCCCCCCCATTGTGTTCTGGGAACACTCGGCTCCCAGTACACAGCGGGAGCCAATCAGCAGGCGTAGCGCGACTCGCGCATGCGCCGTAGGGAACTGGGCAGTCGCTGGGCGGCGCTGGACTCCAGGACAGGTAAGTGTCCTAATATTAAAAAATAATAAAAAAATAAATTGTTTTACTTCCTGCTTTAAAACATCTTCAATAACAAAATGTAAAAAAATCTCTTCTTCATCAATTAAGGCCAATATGTATTCAGCTACCTATTTTTTGGTAAAAAAAAATATATATTTTTTTTTTATGGAATTTTTTATTTATTTTACTGATGGCCAATGCCATCAGACAGGAGGACAAATTGGACACCTAACTGACATTTTTGGGACCAGTGATACTAATATAGTGATCAGTGCTAAAAAAATATGCACTGTTACTGTACTAATGACACTGGCTGGGAAGGGGTGAACATCAGGGGCGATTTAAAGGGGTTGTAAAGACAATTTTTATTTTTTTATTAAAATGACAAACTTGTTATGCTTCTACTGTGCAGCTCGTTTTGGCCCCGATCCTCGTCTTCTGGGGTCCCTCGGCGGCTGTCTCTGGTCCTCCCTGCAAGAACTCCACACATTCATGTGAGCAAGCTCGCATGGTGTGGAGTCCTTGTGGGCGCGCTCCCGTGATACTGCGAGCGGCTATAGCCACTCACTGTATCAATCGGCCCCGCCTCCCAGCACGTCGCGTCATTGGATGTGATTAACCGCAGCGCCAGCCAATGGCTGCGCTGCTTTCAATCCATCCATCCGCTCTAGCCAATCAATGGCCAGGCTGAGCGGCGAAGAGGATGTTGGGGCCGAGCGCGGGACATTCAAGGGGCCTGGTAAGTATAAGGGGGGGGGGGGGGGGCGGGCGGTATTGTCTGAAGTTTTTTCACCTTAATGCATAGGATGCGTTGAGGTGAATAAACTTTTACCTTTTACAACCCCTTTAAGTGTGCTCCTAGCTGATTCCGACTGTGTTGGGGTTGCTCTAACTTAATGGTTCTCAACCTTCTAGTGCAGTGACCCCTTGATAAAACTTCCCAAGTTGTGGGGACCCCTAACAGTAAAATTATTTTCATAGCGTGAGTTGAAAGCGCCCAAGGCAAGACAAGTAATTTGCGCCTCTAACCCACAGACATTTAGCTCTTCCTGATTGCCCTCCACTCGTACAGTATTAAAACCCCTTATAGTACATTTTAGGATGTACCTCTCTTTCTTCTCCTTTCTTTCCCTTTCATCTCTCTCTATTTTAATTCCTTGTTTTTTTTCCCCCCATCCCTCCCTCTAGCTGCCTTTCTTGCGCTCTCTCTTTTTTTCCTTTCTCTCCCTTTTTCTTTGTTCCTCCCCCTCTTATCTCCCTTCCTGGGAGAACAGTGCGGGCTTCAGGAACGGTCAATGATTTGGTGACCCCTGGCAAATCATCATTTGACCCCCAGGTTGAGAACCACTGCTCTAACTGGATGAAGACAGAGATCCATCTTCTTCCCTGTCAGAACTGCAATCTGCCTTGTTTACATAGGCAGATCGCTGTTCTGCCTCTCTGGGGAACGATCGAGGGTGGCCAGCGGACATTTCTGATTGGCATCCCCTGGTGTCCAATCAGCGTGTGATCACACCTCCAGTGGTGCGTGCCACCCAGTGTCTATTGCAAGAAATGACATACAGGTACATGACTTTGTGCAATAGAGCCGACCTGCCGCAGTAAATAGGGGGTTGGCAAGGGGTTAAAGTGGATGTGAACAGCATCGGATGACGCGCAGAGATAAAACAAATCTCCCTACAAAAGTTTTACAACAGAAGCAAAAGAGAAATGGGAAAACCTATGTAAAGGCGAGGCTACAGCCCCGCCTCCTGGCTAGAAATGGGAATACAATAGATTCATAGGAAAGATTTTCTATTTATTTAAGCTGCTGTGCAGGCCTTTATAAGATGTGTGCTATCCAGTTTCTTGGTCCCGTGGAAAAGCACAATACAACAGCCTGACAAATGTACCCATCCCCCTCCACGTTTTTTCTCAAATACCCTGATAAACACAAACTTCTCAGATCCACCTGAAGGGCACATATTGCGTCTGCCGTTTGTGTTTTGAAGGTTTCAGATTTTTTTTTTTGTTGCTATGGCATTGATCTGGTAAAGTACGTCCTACCACCTTGTAACATTCACGTTGTCTATTTATTTCCCCAGTGGGTCCAAACCAAGAGGAACCCATAGAGAAGAAGATCGGAAGGGCCATAGGGAACAGCGATGTTTGGTTTCGATTTAATGAAGGCTTTTCAAATGCAGTGCGGAGGAATGTGTGCATTAAAGACTTGTTGTAAATTTTTTTTTTTTACATTTTTTGTAAATAAGAAAAGTGTAATTTATAAGACTTTTTCCCAGAATGATCGACTTGGAGCATTTATCGATTTGTATCCATGTATAGTGAAGATGAGCTTTTCAGTCTGTTGGACTGTACTACTTATCCAAAGGTGAGAGCTTTTATCTCCTCCCTACATTACGCAGAGATTTTCCTGTTTATAAGCAGATCTGTTGTTCTAGTTTTGTATGAAGATAATAAATATTTTCTATGAGCTCTTTTCATATTCCTTCCTTATTCCTTCCAGTGCAGGTTTGGAAATTAAACTTTAGTTACTGCGAGAGGCACATACAGTGTTAATTTCAGAATTTTTTAAGAAATGCCAGGATGGATACAGCGCTGTTGGACAAAACGGAAGGGCTCAACCAGCAGCTGGCCTTCCAACTGGTGGTAATTTTTCTTTAAACGTTTTTTTTGGATCGTATGTGGAATCTTCACCTTTTTGTTTTTCCGTTTGCATGACCTGTACTAAAGGCACCCTTTAGTACAGGTCCAACCACAATTCCAACCACAATTAGCATTTTTTAAATGCATGTCCTTTCATCCTGCGTTTTTATCATCTAAATCCGGTCACGTACTATTTTACAATCCGCCGCCACTCCGCATAGTTATTCAAAAAAGATAGTTTATAAAACTATGTCCACACCGTTGTCATTTTACTTCCTGGAAGTCTTGGATGGGGAGTGATAATAGGGTAGCGCACTGCATCCTGGGAAATGATGACACACATTTCCCAGGAGCATTAGAGGGAGATGATGTCCGGATCCTAGGTTATTTTCAAAGGCAGATTTCGTGGGACTTGCATAGCAACAGGCATTTCCAGATGAGTAAAAAATTTTTTTTCTTTTTTTGGTCTAATAAGCACAATAATGAAAAAAAAATTGGGGATGGAAACTCCACTTTAAGCCACACGATCGGACTTCCTTCTGACTTTTCCGTGGATTTTGGTCCGAAGGGCGTTGGCCGTGAACTTATTCTGCATACACACGGCAGAACTTTTTCTGCCAACATTCACCAAACCACATGGTTTTTCAGCTCTTTACCGCCACCCTTTGGGCAACTTCTGCTATTGTCTGATCTTTAGCATTGGTTCTGAGAATGCGTGTTTGTACTTTGGATTGATGGATGATCCTCCATCGGACATTTGTTGTCGGAAAGTTTGAGAGCATTCACAGCGAACATTCGTCTGTTGAAAAACCGTCAACAATTATCCGATGGAGCGTACAGACGGTCGGATTGTCCGATAAAACGCGTTCGTCGGACCGTTGTCAAAGTCCGATCGTGTTTATGGGCCTTACAATAGAAACCTAACTATAGCTTAAGAAGGGGACATGTTGGGTGTCTCCCAGCTTTGTTGAGTCCTTTCTAAAAGGATCTACCATAGGAATGCTACCTTTCTGACCCATGGACCCGTAGTATTTATGAAAACTGTCTTTCGTTTTTTTTTGTTTATTGATTAGAAAGGTTTACTAAACCGAGACGATAGAAATCCACAATTTCTCACAATCAAGTCCAGATTGATTTTTACAAAGCTTCCCCCCCCCCAGAAGGATAAACAGAGCGGGTTCCTATGTGGTTAATCCAACTTGGCTATCAAAGCGAAACGCAGGAAACCAAACAATCAAAACTTCACTTGATGATCATAGTATATAGCCAGTGCCGATCCTGACCTCCCTGGATTAAAGTTGAGGAGTGGGGGGGGGGGGCTGCCGACAGTGACATGTCGCATTAACGATGAAATTTGAGAAGTGGGGGGGGGGGGGGGTGTTCCGCTGTCGTAAATGACATCTTACATTAAAGTGAGAAGCGGGGGGGTGCTGCCTTCTTTTTCTTACCTCTTCTTCTCCCATGCAGCCAGCGAGTTGAGAAGGGGGTGGGGGCCAAAAATTATTTCTCACTCACCAGGCGGGGCCTCTAGTAATTTGGGGGGCCCTCCGCAGCTTTGCGGGGCCCTAAGCGGCTTACATAGTGAGCCTATAGGGCGGATCGGCCCTGTATATAGCACAGGAGTAATAAGTAGCGCAGACAATTTAGATTATCAGGTAGACCTTTTAAGGTGGATACCAGAAAGAGAAAGAAGAGCATACTGAATATTTACACGCTGAGATCGCCAGAACTGTCTAAAGAAAATTGCAGGCCGTCTGTTTCCTTCATATGATGATCCTTTTTGTCAAAAGAATTTGTCTAATCGTGTAGTTCATGGATGCCCAACCTTTTGAAGAGCGAGGGCCACTTAAGCGACTTGGTAACCAGCCGTGGGCCACAATATGCGGATGGATGGCAGGTCCATGTGCACTCTGCATAGGCAGAGAGGACAGGGACACGGCCCACTCTACCCTATGGGCCCTCCGATCCACCCAGATGGAAGGGGATTAATCCCCTTCTGTTTTTTTTTTTTTTAGCAGTTCGCGTTAAAGGTGAATGGAGGGTCCGACTGATTGCGTGAAAAGGGCTTAAGGCTGCTTTCAATGCTCTGCAGTTTACCCACACCGCGGGTGCAGTGCACCTGTGGCTTTCCTGCAGGTTAGTTTCACTTTGCCATAGACTTCTATTATACCCTGCAGGTGTGGTGCATTTTCAAAAAGTGCACCAAACCTGCCGGTAATAACAGAAGTCTATGGCTCAGTGCAGGTAATCTGCTGTAGCAGTGCCCCTGTGGATCAGTTTGAAAGCAGTCCAGTAATTATTGCAGAACAGATATGCCCATATATACACTGTGATCTTAGTAATAACCTTACCTTTAATAACCGTCTTCTATTCAGGTATTGCTGGGTGGAGTGCATTTGGTATCACTGCGCCTGTGATAGGAGCTGGCACTATACAGGAAGCATCGGCTTATGCGTCTCTCTGCTCCGCAGCCACTTGCTTCCCCTACCGCCGTCTTCATTCAGAACACTTGATGCTCTGGGATGGTGGGTCCGCCAACCCAGAGACGGATGTCGCGGGCCACATCAGAGGGCACCCCTGGTGTAGTTAAACCTTTGGGACTTGGCCTTGCAAGTGTTTTTCAGATGATCACCCAGTCTCTGTAATACTAGAACATCCCATACACAGACAAGCCACGATATATGTGTCATGAGTGAGCGCTTGTTGGCGGGAAATGTGTCAACAGTTGCTCTTACTATGTATTTGGACTTTGCCAAGATTCTTAAAAAAAAAAAAAATCCAATCTGCCCGTTAATTGCCCAAGCCAGTTTATGTGCTGAGCTTTGTACAGTGGATATAACAAGTCTAGAAAAAAGCAGTTCTTATGAGATTTGGAGGTTTCACTCCTGTGCTGCTTGCTGAAGAGGAAACTATCTGAGGATATGCAAAGCCAGGATCTCCCTGCTTCAGCTTAATCCATTTTTTGGACCTCATCTCTCCTGCTTCTTGGTCATCACCACACCAGTCATCTGACATGAGGAAGCAAAGCCTTGCCTCTACCAAGGTGTGGTCAACTTCACGCAGAAACAAAGTGCAGACCAAGTCATGATAGGGAAAAGATGAGCTGCAGGGAGTCCACATGTACTACTGATAATTAGTCTTTTCCCTATCCTTGACTTGTTTCAGTTACTCCTTAAAGCAATTTTGTTAGAAAATAACAAACCTGTTATACTTACCGGCTCTGTGTAATGGTTTTGCACATAGCAGCCCGCATCCACTTCTTCGGTCCATCGGTGCTCATTGCCCCTCCCTCCTGCCCCCACGACAATTCACTTGCTATGGGGGGCACCCGAGCTGCTGCTCTGTGTCCAATCAGACATGGAGCTTCAGCTTGTCTCTCTCTCTTAATTGGCTCAGACTTTGACAGCAGCGGGTACCATTGGCTCTCGTGCAACTTCCCTGGATCAAGATGGGGCTGCTTAAAAGTTAAAAACATCCTGCCTTTACTACCACTTTAACCACTTGCCGTCGCCGCACCGTCATAATACGTCCACAAGGTGGCTCTCCTAGGCGAGATCACGTATTATGACGTCCTGCCTTTTAGCCGCCACTAGGGGCGGAGGCGCGCGCGCGCCCCCTGCTCGCCCCCGACTCCCGTGCGTGTGCCCGGCGGGCGCGATCGCCGCCGGGCACACGCGATCGCTCGGTACAGAGCGGGGAACGGGAGCTGTGTGTGTAAACACACAGCTCTCGTTCCTGTCAGCGGGGGAAACGCTTTTCTTCGGTTCATACAATGTATGAACTGAGGATCAGTGTTTCCCCTAGTGAGGCCACCCCCCCCCCCCACAGTAAGAACACACCCAGGCATACTTAACCCCTTCCCCGCCCCCTAGTGTTAACCCCTTCACTGCCAGTGGCATTTTTATAGTAATCTAATGCATTTTTATAGCACTGATCGCTATAAAAATGCCAATGGTCCCAAAAATGTGTCAAAAATGTCCGAAGTGTCCGCCATAATGTCGCAATACCGAAAAAAAAAAAATCGCTGATCGCCGCCATTACTAGTAAAAAAAAATTAATAAAAATGCCATAAAAATACCCCCTATTTTGTAAACGCTATAACTTTTGCGCAAACCAATCAATAAACGCTTATTGCGATTTTTTTTTTACGAAAAATATGTAGAAGAATACGTATCGGCCTAAACTGAGGAAAAAAAATGTTTTTTTATATATTTTTGGGGGATATTTATTACAGCAAAAAGTAAAAAATATTCATTTTTTTCAAAATTGTCGTTCTATTTTTGTTTATAGCGCAAAAAATAAAAAACGCAGAGGTGATCAAATAGTACCAAAAGAAAGCTCTATTTGTGGGAAAAAAAGGACGCCAATTTTGTTTGGGAGCCACGTCGCACGACCGCGCAATTGTCTGTTAAAGCGACGCAGTCCCGAATCGCAAAAAGTACTCTGGTCTTTGGGCAGCAATATGGTCCGGGGGGTAAGTGGTTAAAGAGAACCTCCACTTATGGCGAGAATAAAAAAAAACACATTCTCCTCTGGGTGATCTACAGCAGTGGTTCTCAACCTCAGTCCTCAAGTACCCCAACAGGCCACGTTTCCCTTTGCACAGCTGCTTTTAAATCAATATCAATGACATTGTATTAATGAGAGCCATTTTATTAAGGGAAGTTCCCAAAACATGGCCTGTTGGGGGTACTTGAGATCTACTGTATGTACATTGCAAGGATTCTAACAAACGTTGCAGATTCCTACCTTTTCGGTATTTTGAAGGAATAGCTGTGTGTTTTGTCTGTGTCTGTATAGGAGTTATTTTATAAATTATCAATCAGTGGCTGCACTTGCAGGGATCTGAGGGAAGTTTCAGGGTCTGCGTCCCTTTAGACATGATTTTCCATTGGGAGTAACTCACCAAAAATGAAGTTTTGTTGCAAGGGATGCCAAAAATCTGCCTTGTATCTTAGTTCAGACTTCTGGAAAATTCAGTAAGCCAATCGCACAAGCAGGAAATATTATTTTGAGGATGCATTCTGTACAGAACTCCAAGTTGCCATATTGCATTTTTCAGAAAATTACAGCGGTTGCACATTGAAAAGGAAAGGTTCTTTTTAATAACATTACAATATGACTTGGTTGCACGCTATATTATATATATATTTTTTTTTATTATTTACAATTCCAATAACTTACAAAAGTAAGTTACCCTTTAAAGCAAAACCTCAGTTTGCAGACACTGTGGAGCACGTACACGCGGTAAGTTTAACTCCGGAGACACAGGTGCTATTGCCTGCAACCTGTCAAAGTTTACAGCAGTCTGAAATACATTGCAGCTGGGTGCTGTACTGAGTGGTACTCACGTTTTAGGGCCCTTTTGTGTTCAGGAAATACCTGGGTTCTGTGCATAGGGCCCTAAATGCAAGTACCTCTTGGTGCACCATATTTCAGTCTCTCATAGACTTTGACAGGCTCCAGGTGCACAAAAATGCTGGGATTGGACCCACAGTGGGTAAATGCCCAGTGTGCATGCATGTCCTACCCATGCTATTAGCAGCGTTTCAACCTCTAATAAAAATATAAAGCGTAAGTGCATTACTTTTTAAGAATGTTCTACAGAAAGCTAACCTAATATGCCAATATGTGTTGTTCAGCTTAGTTTCTAAGGTCATACATTGTCCAATTTTACTTTAGATTTACTAAAACCATTTCATATGAGGTCACTTTCTATTTTTATGCAATTGGGCAGGCCCTAAAGCCTCGTACACATGGTTAGATTTTGGGGATTGTCTTTTGACAGACTGTCTGAAATTCCTTCCGTTAGTATGCTTCTTTTAAGAATTGTCCAATTTTCTGAAAACAAATGTTGGATAACAAGCTAGTAAATTTTTCTCAAAGAACAGCTCCACGTCAGATTTTCGTATGGTCAGAAACAAACAAATCCGTCGTGCAAAAGTACAAACATGCATGCGTGATGTGACGGGAGTTACTTGGGCACATGGTGACTGAGAAAATATATCTTGGATTACTTCAAATTGGACAGTAATATTTAGCCACTATATCTCCCAGGATATATGTAAAGACTATTCTTGGTTTGTTTGATTCTGAACTCAACGTGTTAATTGAAAGAGCTGATCACATTGGCCTCTGTACAATGTAGGAGACGGGCTGACTCCTACTGGAGCCCCTGCTAGTGTGAGTATATGTCCTGTGTTTAAACTTATGATAATGTATCATCTACTGTGTGAAGCTTGTGAGAACAAGTCTGACCTGTAGTGAAATCCTGATTTATAACCATGACCAGCCTGCTTAAAGGGATTAGTTAATTGGCTCATGTATATTAGGTTTCTGGTCACAGGTGTATTTTCAGAGTAATATGAGCAGGAGGTATACACCTCCCTTTTCTACTGTATTTAAGACTTGTATCCTGGTTCTAATAATGTCAGATTCCTGCTTGACCCTCAACACAGAGCCTCGTCTCGTACTTGGGGGAGAATTATATGGATGGGTTTCTTGTTCGGGTGATTGGAGTGTTCGGGAATGGAATGTCCTAAACTACTTTAACCCCTTTCATACTCGGGGTGTCGTTGCACTCGGAATCAATGCTCAAACACAAAATTGGCGGAAGGGGCCAAAGGGTGGTACTCGAGCTGAAATTCCTCGTACTACATTTTTGTTTGTGGCATGACAATTTGCATAAAGTTGGTATGCAAGGCAAGATCCTGACACACACACCCGTTTGACGAAAATCAGACGCACGGTTGTCCAACAATCGTAACGTGTGTACGAGGCTTTACACTACATAGTTGAAGGCAAATCAAAAGAAAATTGAGTAAGAAAAATTGTATAATGTATGGCCAGCTATAGTGGCCTGTTCCCTTCTTTCATCACTCTTCCCATGTAGCTTGATACTGAGTGCCATTGTGCTGTACTTGGTGGCCTAGGTATTTGTGATCTATAGTACACACACTCTCAACATATCGTAACCAAACACAGGAGGATTGGATAGACACAGACAGGAGAGGAAAAATGCACCAAGAGTTTATTCTTAGATATGAATCCGATTCATTTTTACAATTTCTCTGCATTTAGCTCTTTGGAGAAATAAAAGATATAAAGAGGGGCTTGCAAGTCCCGTGAGTATATAATTACAATGACGTTAACCTGAAAAGCATAGTATGTTCAATATAGTGCATAACCTGGAAGGTACAGTCGGGGGGCGCTGTAGAGACATCTGCACCAGGGCATTGAAGCATCCTAGGATTGCTACGGCCCCAGACTGTATATTATTGCTGTCATACCACTGTGACAAGCAGCTGTGTCCTACCCTTCTAATCTAACCCCGTTTTACTGTTAATTTACTCCTTAATCTACAACACGTTCTTTGCCACGCTTCCTATAAACCTAAAATGATAAATAATAAAATTAGACCTCTTTGTTACAGCAGAACCACCCCACAGTCTAAGCTATGGTGGGGTGACTGGTTACTGGGGTGGCAGCATCCCTCCCCCTTCCTGCATATGTCATTTCTGCTGGAGCAATGCCGTGTGATCAAATAGGTCTCTTCAGCTGCCTACCTGGACTCTATCAGAATCTAGTTACATTCAGAGTAGATGAAAGTTGGGTGGGGGAGGGGGCAGAGGCGGTCGTTGGCGTCTCACAGGATGCTGCACTTTCCTCTTTCTACCCAGGGGTTATTCTTCATCAGCTCCGGGTTCAGAAATGGGTCGTTGGGTATTCCTTCTTCAATCCACTTTAATAATCTGGGAATGAAAACATATATCTGGTCATTACATTGAAAGTTATACCCTCAATGTGTAATCTAGAAACTTTTAGGATCAATGGGGGGAGGGGGGTGTCAACTGTAGCAGAAACATGCAACTACTAGAGATTATCACAGATCTATCTCAGGGGTGCTCAAACTTTTGAAGAGCGAGGGCCACTTAAAGTGTTACTAAACCCAGGAGCCTGCAGTCACTATATATGGTCTCCCAAAATACACAGAACATGGAAATGCAATTCTTTTAGTAAATATAAACAGCTAAATAACTTTTCTAATCAGCAGTATATTAGTGGTCGACCGATATATCAGCCGATATTTCACCTTTTTTAAAGCGGGGGTTCACCTGTACATAACACTTTTTCCCCTTAGTTGGATACTCGTTTTGTCTAGGGGAATCGGCTAGATGTTTTAAAATATGAGCAGTACTTACCGTTTACGAGATGCATCTTCTCCGCCGCTTCTGGGTATGGGCTGCGGGACTGGGCGTTCCTATTTTGATTGACAGTCTTCCGAGAGGCTTCCGACGGTCGCATCCATCGCGTCACGATTTTCCGAAAGAAGCCGAACGTCGGTGCGCAGTATAGAGCCGCACCGACGTTCGGCTACTAGTGACGCGATGGATGCGACCGTCGGAAGCCTCTCGGAAGACTGTCAATCAAGAAGACCCATACCCGGAAGCGACGGAGAGGATGCATCTCGAAAACGGTAAGTACGGATCATATTTTAAAACAACTAGCCGATTCCCCTAGTCAAAACGAGCATCCATCTAAGGGGAAAAATTGTTTTATGGATGAACTCCCGCTTTAAGATATCTCCATTGGCTGATTATTGTGGAAATTAGGCTGATTGTGAGTGCGGGGATCGGAGGCAGGGGCGGGCTGGGTGGAAATGTCACTTCTATTCTAAACCTTCTATTCATTTTTGTTTTCCCTTCTGTGGAGAAAGTTAGCCGCGGCGGCGGCCGCCGATTGGCTGTTACCGGCCACGCTGCATTCTGGGAGTTGTAGTCTGAAGGCGGAGGTGGGCGCGTAGCACATCAAGGGCCGAATGGAGCCGTCTGTGGCCAGGGGAGAGGATGTAACGAAGCCGGGAGTGCTCCACTGGTGGGCACTGATGAGGTGGCAGTGAAGGACATTGTTGGGCTGAACTGGTGGGCACTGATGAGGTGGGACTGATGGACACTGATAGGATTCACTGGTTGGCACTGATGGGGTGCACTGGTGGACACTGACGGGATGCACCCCACCTCTCCACCCTAAACAATAACAACCTCTACCACCCTAGTTTTTCTGAGAAGGGAAAAAAAAAGAATCAGCCTCATATATATATTGCAATATTGATCCAACGTAGATTTATTTGAACAAACTGGTACTCATGCCTGCCAACCAAGACGAGGACAACAGAGAGGTGATACGTTTTACACGGCAATGGTGCTTCTTCAAAAAGATTGCAGTGTGAAACGCGTCACCTCTCTGTTGTCCTTGTCTTGGTTGGCAGTCATGAGTACCAGTTTGTTCAAATCTACGTTGGATCAACATTGCCGGTGTGCAACCGTTTCTTCTTTTCCTATTACCTTTGGTGGCGAGCCGTGGTTTGCACCCAGCATATCCGTATCTATTTCATTGGGATCACCTGGAGCAGCTCTTCCTCCTTGGATTGTCTCTACCATGTGATCAGCTGTCGGCCAATGACAGCTGATCATGGAAGTAAACCAGAAGCCAGTTATCAGTTCTTTTTCTCTTCACGCTGTCAGTGTGAGGCCCCGTACACACGACCGTGTTTCTCGGCAGAATTCAGCCAGAAACTCGATCGGAGCTGGATTCTGCCGAGAAACTCGGTCGTCTGTACACTTTTCACCGAGGAAGCCGATGAGGAACTCGTCGGGCCAAATAGAGAACATGTTCTCCATTTCCTCGTTGTTCAATGAGGAAAGTTGGCCCGCCGAGATCCTCGGCGGCTTCAACACAGAACTCGACAAGGAACTCGATGTGTTTGGCACGTCGAGTTCCTCGGACGTGTGTACGGGGCCTGAGGGGAAAGTAAGAAATGTGGTAACCAGCTTCTGTTAAAGGGACATCTGTCCCACATAGTGCTGTCAATCAGTGCCTCATCATCTGTGTCACCTATCAGTGTAGCCTCATCGGCACACATCAGTGAAGGAGAAAAATTGCAGGTTTACAAAATGTTATAATAAACTATGAAAAATGCTTTGTTGTCTCGCATGGCTGAGGCACGTTCATGTAGGTGAGGGTCGGATATTTCAACGATGGGCAGTGCTGGGGTGGAATTTCTATCGATGGCCAAAGAAATCTGCAAAATAAATCTTTATCTGCTATTCATTTTGAATGCTTGCAGGGCGTGTTTAGTCAATTGAAGGGCGGCTTTTTCTATATTAGATAAAGATTTCTTTAGCAGATTTGTTTGGCCATTGATAATTGTAACGGTCACCACCGTTTACGACCTTCCATCAACCTACGACAGCTTCAGACACTCCAACCATCCAGCAGACCCGAACCATTCCATAAGAATTCCCTCAATAACGAGACTTGCTCTGTTACTGGTTTCAAAATGCAAGACAACTTTAATGGCCAGCTCTCAGCTTTTAAACAGTCACAGCATGTTACAGTACTCAAAGGAACAAAACCACACCCCACCCATACATCACACGATGAGCTTCAATCACATTCTTTTAGATAATTACATAGAGAAGTTCATTATCTCCCAGACGTTACGTCTCCGACAATAAGTCATTCACCTGCCCAATCCACATTGCACAGACGTCTGACCTTTAGAGTCACAACACATCTATCATCAATAGCACACAATGAAAGGTCTTCCAGAAGCCTGGCTCAATTAACAACTCACTAGCCAGGGCTAATCATTGAAAAGAGTCGGGTCACAATATTCTTTACAGACATTAAAGAATATATGGTAGATTACTGTCCATGTTAAAACAATCCAATATATGTCTCTTTATTTCCTGGCTCAATCTGTGCCCAAAAGTGACTCCTGTTACAATAATAATTCCGCCCCCAGCACTGCCCATCATTGATATATACACCCCCTTCCTGTAAATATCCGCCCCTCACCTACATGAATGTGCCTCCGCCACACGCGACAACAGCTGATCGTAAACTCGGCTGTTCTGAGGGTTCTTTCTGCACATGCGCTGTTCCCGGCCAGGGCTTTTTTTTTTTTTTCGATAGGGGGCAATTTTCGGCAGGACATCAGCTTGTGCAGCGCTTGTTTCCTCCTTGGCTGCCTGCTTTTTCCACTTCAGGCTCTACTCACTGTGATGCTCTGAGATGGTGGGTCAACAACCCACGATCTGTGAAAGCCTACCCACCATCCCAGAGCATGAGGCCGCGGGCCATGGTTTGAGCACCACTCTAACTAGCTGAAGTTAGAAAGGCGACCAGGATGGATCATTTGGTCTCGCTGCCAATACTCACTCAGGTATAGACTTGGAAGACATCTCTCGTTTGAAAGACAGCTGATACTTTAGACTCTCCACCTCCTTCTTCATCTGCGGTGCGTCCATCTCATCCATGGTGACCAATAGAAAGGGGCAAAGCCAGCAGGGAATACACTAGAAGAGAAGAACTCATGCTATTATAAAAAAAAACAGACAACAATTGAACACACTTGTCCTCTGACATCATCAAGTTAAAAAAAAAAATACAGATTTAGAAATGCTATGACAATAGATACGTTTTAAATTAATTTTGTTAATTACTTTTCCATTTCAGTTTGCAGCCACTGACAAAACAAATTACGATTTCGGCAATGCTAGGACTTCTTTGCATACCTCAAACACCCCCAAAAATTTCATTCACTGCTCACCTGATTGGCTGGTTTTACAAGCGGTTAGCGGTTCTGGAGTTACAAGAATGAAACTGAACATATGAAGCATCAAGACGCCCCCCACTAAAAACGTCTATTTCTTTCAGTCTGAGGAGGTTACTACAAGTGTGTGTGTGTGTGTGTGTGTGTGTGTGTGTGTGTGTGTGTGTGTGTGTGTGTGTTAGTATCCACATAATAGAAGCAGATAAGAATTTGAAAAGTTTCCTAATTTCCTTGGCCACTGCAAGATGCAAGATGAGCTTTTCCTCTTCATATCATACATTTTAGCATGTTTGGCTATGCAAGTTAACAAACAGGTTGAGTGTATCGGGCCTAATTGTAGATGCAAAGACAAGTATTGCAAAACAACGTTTGCAAGGAAATAGCTTTTCTTGTAAGAATTCTTATTGCAATACTTGTTACCTAACGCCTCACATCTTACTTTCAGAGGGATTACACTGATAGTGAGTGTACTGCTGGAACACAGCACTGTATACTGCATGTAGCTGAGGCTCCATACAGTTGGTATAGCAGACCCAGCAAGTGAACCTATTAATGCAGTAAATAGTTCATTTTGGGCCAGCTTGGCCTGTCCGCGTCACGAGTAGCCGAAAGAAGCCGAACATCGGTGCGGCTCTATACGGCGCCTGCGCACCGACGTTCGGCTACTTTCGGAAAATCGTGACGCGCTGTATGCGACCGTCGGAAGCCTGTCAATCAAATAGGAACGCCCAGTCCCGCAGCCCATACCCGGAAGCGGCGGAGAAGATTTATCTCTAAAACGGTAAGTACTGCTTCGATTTAAAAAAAAACTACCTGATTCCCCTTCACAAAATGAGCCTCAATCTAATGTTAAAAATTGAGTTTTTGGGTGAACCTCCACTTTAAGCTTGCAAATGTGAACCACGATAGTCAGGCAGCTGACATTTACAAAATTAGTATTTTCCTTCCTTCCTTCCCTTCTGGAGGACCCCCTAAATAATAACACTAATATATGTATGATAATTCTTAGACAAGTGCAGACCCCCCCACAGCACTAAGTGAAATTAGAACACTTCCCAGTGGACTCAACTGACACTTCAAACATCTGTAGCAGCTTAACATTACAAGATAGGTGGTGTATTTTAGTTACAAAGTGGATTGTGTCACTATCCTGACTTAAAACAACCCTGTTGCCGTATTACCAAGTCAGGTTTTTTTTTTAATTATTATTGGTTTATGTACCCCTAGTTAGACACTTCTTGCCTATTGGATAGGAGTCAGAAATAACAGGAAGCAAGAAAAAATCTTGAATGGGGACACAGACTGCAATAAAAACACAACTTCTATAAGAGGGGAGAAAAGCATAGAACCTCCAGTCAGGATTTTATTATGACTGTGTCCCCATTAGGAGATTTCCCTTCACTTCCTATCCAGGTATCAGAACAGGAAAAGAAAGGGAAATTTCCACAGTGGAGATACACAGCATTTAAAACTTCTTATATTCAAAGCTTAAAAAAAAAAAAAAAGCCCATCTCCAGCCCAGGTTGGGCTGGAGAGAGACTTTAAGGGCTGGATTCACAGACAGCGGCGCATATTTCTGCCGGCAGAGAGGCAAGCACAGTATTCACAAAGCACTTGCTCCCAACATTGCGTCAGCGTAACGTAAAATCGTAGGCGTAAGCCGGCCTAATTCAAAGTAGGTGGAAGTGGGCGTGATCCATTTAAATGAAGAGTGACCCCATGCAAATGATGGGCCGAACGAACGGCGCATGCGCCGTCCCGTGGACGTATCCCAGTGCGCATGCTCAAAATCACATTGAATATACTCCCTAAGATACGACGGCTCAATGCCTACGACGTGAACGTAACCTACGCCCAGCCCTATTCACGTAAACAACGTAAAATACGACGGCTGTTCTCTGGTCCATACCTTTTGCATGAGTTGCGCCTCATAGATGGGGAATAACTATACTCCGGACGTAAGCCTTACGCAAACCGCGTATATTATGCGCCGGGCGTAACTACGTTCGTGAATCGCAATATCTCCCTCATTTGCAATGAGGCGGCCAGCGTAAATATGCGCCCAAGATACGCCGGCGTAGGAAAGTTCTGTCGGTCGGAAGAAGCCTATTTTCAGGCGTATCTAGTTCTATGGGCACGGCGCATAGATACGACGGCGCACATTTACACTTACGCGGCGTATCTCGAGATACGTCGGCGTAAGTGCTACGTGAATCCGGGCCTAAAGGTACATTTATAATATTGCATTGCGGCAACACTTCTTACATGAATTGGGGATTTCTGAATGGCACCCCAACACACCTTGCTGATGGACATGCATTGCAGTACAGCAACGCACTGTGTGGTGTAGTGCCAGAAATGGGGTGTATGCACCCGTTTTAGTGCTTAGGTGGCCCATTCATGTTAAAGCGGGGGTTCACCCTAAAATATCTATATACCGTTATATCCAGCATACTGCTGACATCAACAGTATGCTGTATTTTTTTTTTTCGGGCTGTACTTGCGTTTTTTCGTTGTTTTCACCCGGCTTCTGGGTTCTCGCTCCCCCGGGGAGTAGGCGTTCCTAAGACGACGCATAGATGATTGACGTGCGGGTAAAGCACATCATCGCCTTCCGAAAATATCCGAGGGGGACTCGGCACTTTACGTCGCCTGCGCAGTCAGCTCTACATGGCAGGCACCGTATAGCGCCGTAAAGAGCCGAGTCCCCGTCGGATATTTTCGGAAGGCGATGACGCGCTTTACCTGCATGTCAATCGTCTCCTGGGAGGATGAACACTCACTCCCAGGAGACATTGCGCAGAGCTCCCCGTCGGGGAAAAGGAGCGACACGCCCACTCCCCGCAAGGAAGAAGACCCGGAAATGCGGCTGAAGACAGGTAAGTGTACACATTGAAAAAAAAATGACAATGCTACAAGCCTTTATTAAGGCTGCAGATAGGTTAGCAAAAAAGTTAATTTTGAGGGTGAACCTCCGCTTTAAAATTGCCTTAAAGTGGAGTTCCACAAATAAATATAACATTACATCAGTAGTTTTAAAAAAATGTCAGTCCTTTACGAAAAAATTTTTTTTTTTTTTTTAGATGCCTTCAAAGTGTTGTTGCTAGGCAGAATAGTTAATCTTCCCACTTCCTGCACCTAGGTGCTTAATGCTTCCTAACCTACACCGCACAGACTCCTGGGAATGTAGTCGGTGTAACTTTCCAGGAGTCTGTGCACTCCCCAGTCTCAAAGAATCATGTGACTTGGACAGCACAGGTGCTGAAACCTGATCTGACACTGCTTGTGCAGCACTGAGCATGTGCGAGATTTGCAAGGCTGAAATCCAGGAAGTCATACAGTCTGGCTTCATGATGCCCACACTTAAGATGGCCCCAGTCAATTTCTATTTTATAAAGTGTCTAAATGCTGTAACAACCTAACAAAACGGACCTTAGTTTACAGACTAACTTTACTAGAATACATTAAGCTTGTGTATTACAGGGGTATTTATATTTAAAAAGTGAAATTGTGGCCGGAACTCCGCTTTAATGTCCATTGTTGCACAGCGACAGTGTGAACGAGCCATAAATGTTTCCTTGGAAATAAAAAAAAAAAGCTAAACAGTCTTACATGTGTAGGAGGCACCAGACACCCCTATCTAATGGTTCCTGGTTGACAAACTCAACGAGAGAGGTTTGAAAACCTTGTACAATTGCTATCCTATTTATTTTACATTTTTATACTGAGCACCAGGAGTAGTGTCTGGCTATTCTTCCACACTCCACAGGCATAAACATGTATGCACAGTAAATAACCAGCATTATTATTATTATTTGGAAAGTTGGCTGAGAGACCAACCTCTGGGAGTTTGGCCTGTGCCTACGCACCCATTTACCTATGCAGATCTATGGCCAGCTTTACAGCAGACCTCGTCACAAAGGTATAAATACTTTAATGTCCTAACATTTTGATGGGTTCTGCTTGGGGGACGGTGTTTAATAATCACCAAAAAAAGGGTTTGACAAATTTGCTTGGAATCTAGGAGCCAGCTAAAAAAGTTAGGAGCCAGAAAACGCGCCCTGTCCCGCCAAGCTCGCGCGCAGAAGCGAACGCATACGTGAGTAGCGCCCGCATATGTAAACGGTATTCAAACCACACATGTGAGGTATCGCCGCGATCGTTAGAGCGAGAGCAATAATTCTAGCCCTAGACCAGTGATGGCGAACCTTGGCACTCCAGATGATTTGGAACTACATTTCCCATGATGCTCATGCACTCTGCAGTGTAGTGGAGCATCATGGGAAATGTAGTTCCAAAACATCTGGGGTGCCAAGGTTCGCCATCACTGCCCTAGACCTTCTCTGTAACTCAAAACATGCAACCTGTAGAATTTTTTAAAGGTCGCCTATGGAGATTTTAAAGGGTAAAAGTTTGTCGGCATTCCACGAGCGGACGCAATTTTGAAGCGTGACATGTTGGGTATCAATTTACTCGGCGTAACATTATCTTTCACAATATAAAAAAAAAAAATGGGATAACTTTACTGTTGTCTTATTTTTTAATTAAAAAAAGTGCATTTTTTCCCCAAAAAAGTGCGCTTGTAAGACCGCTGCGCAAATACGGTGTGAAGTATTGCAACGATCGCCATTTTATTCTCTAGGGTGTTAGAATAAAAAAATATATATAATGTTTTGGGGGTTCTAATTAGAGGGAAGGAGATGGCAGTGAAAAAACAAATTAGAGCTGCTGTTTTACTTATAATGCCAATGGCCACCACCAGATGGTGCCAAGTCACAGAAGGAAGCTTGGGCCTTCACAAGACAGCAAAGCCGCGGCCTCAATTACCGACCGTCGTGGGCCAGCCGTGTTCGCGTGGTGGGGGCGCACGTAGACACAGGATCCTGTGCCTCCGTGCCCTCCCACGCCGCACGATCGTGGCAGGCCCGCGACAGCCAGTAACTGAGGCCGCGGCCTTGGGCGCAAAACCGCTGCCTCAGTTACCGGCGGGCGCCAGGTCACAATTTGTTGCAATTGCGACCGGGTGCCCGGATTTTGTCGAGCCCTGACCAGATACACCAAACTATCTGAAATACATATATTGCTATTGTGGTTAAGGATCTGGGTGTACTGTTGCATCTCCTCTAAGATTGTAAGCTCTAACGAGAAGGGCCCTTTGATTCCTCCTTTATTGTAACTGTACTGTCTTCCCTGATGTTGTAAAGCGCTGTTGGCACTATATAAATCCTGTATAATAATAATAATTAATAGTAGGATTAAACTCCAGAACTGATTTGGATTCTTGCATGAATATTTATCTTTTTATATTTGAAGCTCTTTGCTTCTGATGTAAAAAAATAAAATGGAGGACTATATTGGAGATGTATTATGCCTCTTGGCCTACTATCTTCACATTCCTCGTCTGTCCCCTTCTGGAGTTGAGAATTTCCACTCCAGCAAACTGTATTGGAAATTTTTTATTTGACACTACTAGGTTTTCCTATACGGATATTGTTCACCTTTTCTCCTGAGGAAGGTGTTTGAAGCATGAAAAACGAGTTGAACGAACACGGATGTTGAATTGAAATAAGATTTGTGACCTTCACTTTGCAAACACTGGCTATGGTGATTATATACAATTTTAATATGTGTATAAGAAAACTTTATCATTTTATGAATCTACTTTGTGGTAACACGTTCTATATGTCCAGAAAAAAAAAATCAATTGCTACAATAATTTTTCTGTTTTACATGTATTTGAGGATGTGATGATACTCAGAACTTAAAGCGGGGGTTCACCCTAAAGACGATTTTCTAACATTACATCCAGCTCACTCTCTACATTCACAGTATGCCGTTTTTTTTTTTTTTGCTGTACATACCTCGTACAGCTATTTTCTTCCCCGGCTTCCGGGTCGGGACTCCCGTGGGAATGGGCGTTCCTATCCAGCAGGTGATTGACGCGATGACAAAAACGACCTCCCCCCGTTGCATAAGGAGCGTCACGAGTTGCCGAAAGAAGCCGAACGGCGAGTCGGAGCTATACGGCGCCTGCGCACCGACGTTCAGCTTCTTTCGGCAACTCGTGACGCTCCTTATGCGATGGGGGAGGTGGTTTTTGTCATCACGTCAAACACCTGCTGGATAGGAACGCCCACTCCCATGGGAGTCCCGACCCAGAAGCCGGGGAAGAAAATAGCTGTACGAGGTATGTACAGCAAAAAACAAACGGCATACTGTGAATGTAGAGAGTGAGCTGGATGTAATGTTAGAAAATCGTTTTTAGGGTGAACCCCCGCTTTAATCCCATTGAGAACTTGTGGTCAATCCTCAAGAGGCAGGTAAACAACAAAAACCACAAATTCTGACAAACTCCAAGCATTGATTACGCAAGAATGGGCGGCCATCAGTCAGGATGTGGCCCTGAAGTTGACGGACAGCATGCCAGGGAGAGTTGCAGGTCTTGATAAAGAAGGGTCAACAACTGCAAATATTACCTCATTGCATAAACTTCATGTAATTGTCAATCAAAGCCTTTGACACTTATGAAATGCTTGTAATTATACTTCGGTATACCATAGTAACATCTGACAAACACTGAAGCAGCAGACTTTGTAAAAAAATCATGTTTGTGTCATTTTCAAAACTTTTTGCCACGGCTTGTACTTGGGGGTTCTTGTATTTCCTGAGAAAATTTCCTCTTTTTTTTTTTTTCATTTTTAACTACTTGCCGACCTGCCACAGTCATTTTACGGCGGCAGGTTGGCTCCCCTGCGCGAGAGCCCGTAGCTATACGTCGGCTCTCGTTCAGGCCACTAGGCGACCCCCGCTCCCCCCAACTCCCGTGCGTGTGCTCGGCGGGCACGATCGGCGCCGGGCACACGCGACCGCTTACAGAGCGAGGACCGGGAGCTGTGTGTGTAAACACACAGCTCCCGGTCCTGTCAGGGGGGGAAATGCTGATCTTCTGTTCATACAATGTCTGAACAGAAGATCGGTCATTTCCCCTAGTGAGGCCACCCCCCTATAGTTAGAACACACCCAGGGAACCTACTTAACCCCTTCCCCGCCCCCTAGTGTTAACCCCTTCCCTGCCAGTGGCATTTTTATAGTAATCCAATGCATTTTTATAGCACTGATCGCTATAAAAATGCCAATGGTCCCAAAAATGTGTCAAAAGTGTCCGAAGTGTCCGCCATAATGTCGCAGTACTGAAAAAAAAAAATCTCTGATCGCCGCCATTACTAGTAAAAAAAAAAAATATTAATAAAAATGCCATAAAAATACCCCCTATTTTGTAAACGCTCTAACTTTTGCGCAAACCAATCAATAAACGCTTATTGCAATTTTTTTAACTAAAAATATGTAGAATACGTATCGGCCTAAACTGAGGAAAAAATATTTTTTTTATATATATTTTTGGGGGATATTTATTTTAGCAAAAAGTAAAAAATATTAATTTTTTTCAAAATTGTCGCTCTATTTTTGTTTATAGCGCAAAAACTTAAAACCGCAGAGGTGATCAAATACCACCAAAACAAAGCTCTATTTGTGGGGAAAAAAGGACGCCAATTTTGTTTGGGAGCCACATCGCACGTCCGCTCAATTGTCAGTTAAAGCGACGCAGTGCCGAATCGCAAAAAGTGCTCTGGTCTTTGACCAGCAATGTGGTCCGGGGGTTAAGTGGTTAATAAGGTTTTCTTCAAACATTTCTCTTGTTCCCCTATAAACACATTTTTCATAATATGCACCAGTCATGAAATTCGGGAGTTGTTCCGTCGGAATTATAGTATATCTATGAACAATTCCTGGAATCTGACTGGTTGACCCGGAAAATACTTCCACTTTTCAAAAATGTCCATAATGCCACGTTTGCTCTTGTATAGTCGAGGTCCTAATTTCTAGAAAATATACTAAAATGGTCCGAAATCCATGTCATTAAATGGAAGATCCTTCTGTAATTTTGTAATGCAGATGTGAACCCCGTATTAGATAAATAGTAATAATCTTCCTAGCAAGTCGCGCTCTCTTACCTGGGCTCAGGCAGACTCCAGACACACCAAGTTCTTCTCGTCGTCTCTCTGCTCTGTGTCTTCAGATCCCGCTTTGCATGAGCTCTCAGCACAAGTCAAATGATGCACAGGAGGATTTGAATGAGATTTGAATGTTCCACTGGGCTGGGGAGGCAGGCTGGCAGATCTTTATAGTGGCACTTGGAGACGGCCCTAATTGGCATGTAGGGCAGGTGTGTCAGGGTGGGCCATGTGAGGGCCTGGGGGTGGGAGAGAGAAAGTAGGGCAACGTGAGGGAATATTTCAAACCATTAAACAATTTCCTAGACAGAAATCCTTGACAATTGGACACTGGTGCTTGAATGTCTTCCGGCTCTGCTGATGGCTTAAACTAACACAGAGTTACTTGTAAGGGATCAAACGTATTCTCTCCTGGATCAGCTCCATAGGTCAGGGGTCCTCAAACTTTTTAAACAGGGGGCCGGTTCACTGTCCCTCAGACCGTTAGAGTGCCGAACAATAAAAATTCATTTCAAGCCAATCATTTCACATCCCCCCTCACAATTGCAAGCCACTCACGATCATTGCAACCCTCCCCCTTCATCATTATAAGCCCCCCCTCACAATCATTAATTGCAAACCGATCATGATCATTGCAAGCTCCCCCACCTCACCATCCTCACCCCCTCATTGCAACCCCCCCCTCACAATCATTAATTGCAAGCCGATCAAGAACATTGCAATCATCATCATCCCTCATCATCATCATCCCTCACCACCACCAGTTCCCCATCATCATCATCCCTCATCATCATCATCATCCCTCACCACCACCAGCCCCCTCATCATCATCATCCCTCACCACCACCAGTTCCCCATCATCATCCCTCACCACCACCAGCTCCCCATCATCATCATCCCTCATCATGATCATCCCTCACCACCACCAGTTCCCCATCATCATCCCTCACCACCACCAGCTCCCCATCATCATCATCATCCCTCATCATGATCATCCCTCACCACCACCAGCTCCCCATCATCATCCCTCATCATCATCATCCCTCACCACCACCAGTTCCCCATCATCATCCCTCACCACCACCAGCTCCCCATCATCCCTCATCATGATCATCCCTCACCACCACCAGTTCCCCATCATCATCCCTCACCACCACCAGCTCCCCATCATCCCTCATCATGATCATCCCTCACCACCACCAGTTCCCCATCATCATCCCTCACCACCACCAGCTCCCCATCATCATCATCCCTCATCATCATCATCCCTCACCACCACCAGTTCCCCATCATCATCCCTCACCAGCTCCCCATCATCATCATCCCTCAACCACCACCAGCTCTCCATCCCCTCATCCCTCAACCACCACCAGCTCCCCATCCCTCAACCACCACCAGCTCATCATCCATCATCACAAGCCAGCCCCCCCCCCCCCCCATTGTAAGCCTCCTTACTGTGCTGTGTCATGGTCGGTCCGGCTGTGTGCTCCGCCACTGTAACAGTTCTGGCGCGCTGATAAATGTCCCGCCCTCCTAGACAAGCTTGTGTGACAGACAGCACACTGGCTCTATCACACGAGCTAGTCTTTTAGGAGGAGGAGGGCGGGACATTTATCACAGCGCGCCCGAACTGTTAACGGCACTGTGTCACGGAGATCTCCATGACACAGCGGGATTGTGGTGTAGCCGGCATTGCCTGTCAGGGACGGGCGGTCCGGTTTAAAGTCCTCCGCGGGCCGCATGTGGCCCGCGGGCCGTAGTTTGAGGACCCCTGCCATAGGTCATTCACAGGGCTCGACAGGAGAATATGTAAAGCTGAACTCCAGGCCACATTCATTCAAATATTCCTCAGTTATCACAAAAGATATAAAATGCATTTTGTGTGCACCAAATGCCTTTTGCAGATCCAGATATTAACCCCTTGGTGCTGATCACACACAAATATGCGGCCTCTCGACGCGTGCCATGTATGCTCTTGGCACAGTTACCGGTGGCTAACGGAAAGATCATGTGATCGTAGGGTGACCACGTGTCCCGGATTGCCCAGGACAGTCCCACATTTTGCAGGTCTGTCCCGGGCACCTTCATTCCAGGACAATGAAACTGACACAGCCACCCCCCCAGGCCAATCTGATGCCCCCAAAAAAGGGCGCCACATCACCACTTTTACTCACCGACAGTACTTGTCGTGGCCGGGAATGCCTGGAGGAGCACAATCTCCGCCCCCTGCTTGTGATTGGAGAAATCATAAATCCCGTCTCTTGTGTCCAATCACTGTGCTGTGATTCGTTACAGCACAAGCTGATTTTTGGGAAGGGGGGGGTGTCCCTGAATTGTAGTTTGGAAATGTGGTCACCCCTATGTGACCACCAGTCACAGCGGTCAAATGATCATAAACCTCACAATGCCTCCCGGCATCCTAAACCTCCTAAAGGGCCAAGAGGCACCAGTGCCAAGGAGGTTAATAAAGTGGATGTAAACCCGATTCATGAAATGTGAGCTGGGCACAGATATCTGCAGTATTTTGTTATCTCTCTTCAAAGAGCCAAGTCCCATAACTCTCTCCTGAACCGTTCCCCTGTTATCAGCCTAATAACGCCTGACCAATTCTCTGACACAGATAAAAGCAGCCTGAAATTTCTGTCAGGGGAGGTTGCTATAAATAGATTAGCAGGGAGCTGGCCCTGTTACAAAACACCTCTGAGAGTATCTGCCTATGATGAGAGGGGTGTGTGCCTTTCTTCCAATCAGCAATGTTAGCTATCTTGGCTATTTGCCCAGACACCACACCCTGTTTTAACCAGGAAGAAAAAATCTCCTAACACTCTGAACATTCTAAACAGTATAAAAATGTGAAGACAGCAGATATACATGTAAAACCTATGTAGGGAGATTTGGTTGATCCTGTGTATCATCTGAGGCTGTTCACTTCACTGGGTGCATGGTGGGGTTACATCCACTTTAATTTGTAGAAAACTAAAGGGAGGGGGGTTATATACATGATAATAGCAACATGACAATAGCAAAGTTTCAAGCCAGATTACTGCACAGATCTGGTAGAAATACGCAAAGCACACCGAGATTCATACAGGAATACATTGCATTGTATTTAGACAATATTTGCTTTTCTTGGAGTTATCAGCTTTAACTGACGTTCATTGTACTCTGACATTTTGGTCAAGTTTGTGCCCCATCGAAATGTCAAACTACATCAAAGTGTATGTAATATTTATTGCATGCATCTAACAATAACCATTTGAGTCTCAGGTGCCATTTTAACCACTTAAAGCGGTGGTTCACCCTGCAGAACAACATTTCAGCATAAAATCCGGCATAGTAGCGCGAGCTACAGTATGCCGGTCTTAATTTTTTTATCCCCGTACTCACTGTTATATCGTACATAGACGATTCCGTCTGCCGCGGGGAATGGGCGTTCCTAGCAAGAGGGAAGGTGATTGACTGCCGGCTCTGGCACGTCACGCTCCCCGAAGAAAGCCGGAGTAGGTCTCGGCTCTTCACGGCGCCTGCGCACAGGCTATGCGCAGGCGCCGTGAAGAGCCAAGCCTATTTCGGCTATTTCCGGAGAAGCGTGACGTGCCAGGGCCGGCCGTCAATCACCTTCTCTCACCATAGGAACGCCCATTCCCCGGAATCTTCAATGTACGATATAACAGTGAGTACGGGGGAAAAAAAATACAGACAGGCATACTGTAGCTCGCGCTACTATGCCGAATTTAATGCTAGAGGGAAATTTTTTTTTTTTTTTTTTTATATAGGGTGAACCCCCGCTTTAAGCCCTGGACCATTATGCAGCTAAAGGACCCGGCCAGGTTTTGCGATTCGGCACTGCGTCGCTTTAACTGACAATTGCACAGTCATGCGACGTGGCTCCCAAACAAAATTGGCATCCTTTTTTCCCCACAAATAGAGCTTTCTTTTGATGTAATTTGATCACCTCTGCGGTTTATATTTTTTGCGCTATAAACAAACAGCGACAATTTTGAAAAAAAAATCTATATTTTTTTTTTACTTTTTGCTGTAATAAATATCCCACAAAAATATATATAAAAAAAAACGTTTTTGTTTCCTCAGTTTAGGTCGATACGTATTCGTCTACATATGTTTGGTAAAAAAAAAAAAAAATCGCAATAAGCGTTAATTGATTGGTTTGCGCAAAAGTTATAGGGGCAGATCCACAGACAGAGTACGCCGGCGTATCTACTGATACGCCAGCGTACTTTCAAATTTCCCGCGTCGTATCGTTGTTTTCAATCCTCAAAACAAGATACGACGGCTTCTGGGTTAGATCCGACAGGTGTACGTCTTCGTACGCCTTTGGATCTAAGATGCAATTCTTCGGCGTCCGCTGGGTGGCGTTCACGTCGTTTTCCGCGTCGGGTATGCAAATTAGCTATTTACGACGATCCACGAACATACGAGCGGCCGGCGCATTTTTTTTACGTCGTCTGTAGTTGGCTTTTTCCGGCGTATAGTTAAAGCTGCTGTTTCGTCGCGTATAGTTAGATTTGCCATGTTAAGTATGGCCGTCGTTCCCGCGTCGAAATTTGAATTTTTTCTTTTTTTTGCGTAAGTCGTCCGTGAATCGGAATGTACGTAAGTCACGTCTAAGTTTAAAAAATGACGTCCTTGCGACGTCATTTCTCGCAATGCACGGCGGGAAATTTAGAAACGGGGCATGCGCAGTTCATTCGGCGCGGGGACGCGCTTCATTTAAATGAAACACGCCCCCTAATCGTCGATTTGAATTTCGCGCCGTTACGCCGCTTGAGATACACTACGCCGCCGTAACTTATGGCGCAAATTCTTTGGGGATTCGAACCGGCCTAATGTAAGTTACAGCGGCGTAGCGTATCTCACATACGCTGCGCCGATCTATTTGTTTGTGAATCTACCCCATAGCGTCGACAAAATAGTTTTATGGCATTTTTATTAATGTTTTTGTTTTTACTAGTAATGGCGGCGATCAGCAATTTGTATCGTGACTGCGACATTATGGCGGACACATCGGACACTTCTGATACCATTTTGGGACCATTGTCATTTTTACAGCAATCAGTGCTATAAAAATGCACTGATTACTGAGAAAATTACACTGGGAGTGAAGGGGTTAACCTGTAGGGGGCGCTGAAGGGGTTGAGCGTTTCCTAGTGAGTGATTACTACTGTTAGGGGGCGTGGCTTGGCGTGTGATGTCACTGATACAGGGAACAGACGATCGGTGACACTCTCACTAGGAAGAACAGGAAAAGGTTTGTTTACACTTACCTCTCCCTGTTCTTCAGCTCTGTGACCCGATTGCGGGACACTGGCGGCGATCGGGTCCGCGGTCACGGAGCTCAGGACCGGATCACGAGTGCTCCGCCGGCTCGGCGAGCGACTGACCCACAGCTGGGCTTTTTAAAGGGGACGTACCTGTACATCCATATGCCCAGCCGTGCCATTCTGCCGACGTACATCGGCGTGAGGCGGTTAAAATGGCACTGGGACAGCGGCATCCATCAGGCTCAGGAGCTAAAATAATAATTTCCTGGGCTTGAGCTCTTGCTACACAGCACTCTATATTAGCAGAACAATGTAAACACTGTGTATGTGTGGATTTACTAAAACTGGAGAGTGCAAAATCTGGTGCAGCTTTGCATAGATCAACTTCCAGTTTTTTTTGTCAAAGCTTAATTTTTTTTTTTTCACCTTAACTGCTTGCCGACCAGCCGCCGCAGTTGAACGGCGGCAGGTCGGCTCTGCTGGGCGAGAGCACGTAGCTATACGTCACCTCGCCCAGCAGCCAATTAGGGCGCGTGCACGTGCCCGGCGGGCGCGATTGCCGCCGGGCACACGCGATCGCTCGTTACAGAGCGAGGATCGGGAGCTGTGTGTGTAAACACACAGCCCCCGGTCCTGTCAGGGGAGAAATGCTGATCTTCTGTTCATACAATGTATGAACAGCGATCAGTCATTTCCCCCCCTAGTGAGGCCACCCCCCCTACAGTTAGAACACACCCAGGGAACATACTTAACCCCTTCCCCGCCCCCTAGTGTTAACCCCTTCACTGCCAGTGGCATTTTTATAGCACTGATCGCTATAAAAATGCCAATGGTCCCAAAAATGTGTCAGAAGTGTCCGAAGTGTCCGCCATAATGTCGCAGTACCGATAAAAATCGCTGATCGCCGCCATTACTAGTAAAAAAAAAAAAAAAAAAAAATCCTATAAAAATACCCCCTATTTTGTAAACGCTATAACTTTTGCGCAAAGCCAATCAATAAACGCTTATTGCGATTTTTTTTTACGAAAAATATGTAGAAGAATACGTATCGGCCGAAAATGAGGGGAAAAAAAAGTTTTTTTATATATTTTTGGGGGATATTTATTACAGCAAAAAGTAAAAAATATTCATTTTTTCCAAAATTGTCTCTCTATTTTTGTTTAGAGAGCAAAAACTAAAAACCGCAGAGGTGATCAAATACCCCCAAAAGAAAGCTCTATTTGTGGGGAAAAAAGGACGCCAATTTTGTTTGGGAGCCACGTCGCACGACCGCGCAATTGTCAGTTAAAGCGACGCCGTGCCGAATCGCAAAAAGTGCTCTGGTCTTTGACCAGCAATATGGTCCGGGGGTTAAGTGGTTAATGCATCCTTTAAAAAAAAAAAAAAAAGTGATGTAATGTAAGCAGGAGTGACACACAGATTTAAAAAAAATGCCTTATTAGACCACTAAGGGCAGTCTCATTTATTGATTGTGTTGTTACCAGACTGCAGCCCCACTGGAGCGTCACAATGCAAATTCTCCTTTTTTAGATTTCCATCTGTTGTAACCCCTCCCCCTCTCTGGAGGGAGTCGGTGTCATCGCATTCTACTACAAAGCCCTATTTACCGACACAGAACACTGCAACCAGATGCTGCTAGGAACCCTTCTGTTGAGGTCTGTTTGGTATTAGAGAAGACTTATCCTAAAAATCCATGCTTTACATGAATCATAAGGCACATGTCAGCATATTATTTTGTTTTAGTTTAAAAAAAGTATTTTTTGTTTTATTTCATGAACAAAAAAAAAAAACTTAGGGGGGCTAGGTATGATGGCCTCTGGCTAACAGGAGCATTGTGGGTATTTCAAGTCACTGCCCGAAGATACTCGTGTATCTTCGGGCAGTCTCGGCGCCTCTCGCGCTGACGTCCTGAGCCTACAGGACGCCAGCGCGAGAGTTGCCGAGGCTGCCCGACGATACACGAGTGTACTACGCTCGGTATATGTCGGCGCAGTATTCAAACTCGGCGCGGGAAACGAGCGGGGAGGACGCCGGACCCGACTAAGAGGACACCCGAAGCCGCAGACGGATGCCGGACCCGACGAGGCCGCCGATGGACGCCGCGCAAGACACCAAAACTGTAAGTACAAAACATATTTTTTCCACAGGAATTCGGGCAACTTTAGGGGTGCGCGCTATACGCGGGAGCGCGTTATACCCCGATAAATACGGTATATCATTGTAGGTCATATAGAATATCAAGATCCTCCCATGCTCGTCTCCAGGACTTCTCCATAGCCTCTCTCATGGGTGCTCAACCTGTGGCTCTCCAGCTGTTGCAAAACTACAATTCCCATAATGCCTCAGCCTTTGGGAGACATGCTTGTACCTGTCAGCGGCTTGCAATGCCTCATGGGAATTGTAGTTCCGCAACAGCTGGAGAGCCACAGGTTGAGCACCCATGGTCCTGTGGAACTCCCTAACCCAATCTCTCCAGCTATCTCCTACTCTGTCCACTTTTAGGTGATCCCAGAAAACTCATCTCTTCAGGGAAGCCTATCCGGTCTTCAGCTAATAACCGAATCTTCTATTTCTCCCATCAGTTCATCCCCCACAGGTATTACCGTTTGGGAGGGGGGTGCAGATACCGGCCACAAAGTCTCGGGCGGACTGTGGGCATGACGTCACCTCCCGCCCCCCCCCCCGTTGTGTTCTGTGAACACTCGGCTCCCAGTACACAGCGGGAGCCAATCGGCAGGCGTAGCGCGACTCGCGCATGCGCCGTAGGGAACCGGGCAGTGAAGCCGGAGCGCTTCACTTCCTGGTTCTCTCACCGAGGATGGCGGGGGCAGCAGAGTGACGAGCGATCGCTCGTCCTCTGCTGCGGACGTCGCTGGACTCCAGGACAGGTAAGTGTCCTAATATTAAAAGTCAGCAGCTGCAGTATTTGTAGCTGCTGGCTTTTAACCACTTACCCCCCGGACCATATTGCTGCCCAAAGACCAGAGTACTTTTTGCGATTCGGGACTGCGTCGCTTTAACAGACAATTGCGCGGTCGTGCGACGTGGCTCCCAAACAAAATTGGCGTCCTTTTTTTCCCACAAATAGAGCTTTCTTTTGGTGGTATTTGATCACCTCTGCGTTTTTTATTTTTTGCGCTATAAACAAAAATAGAACGACAATTTTGAAAAAAATGAATATTTTTTACTTTTTGCTGTAATAAATATCCCCCAAAAATATATAGAAAAACATTTTTTTTCCTCAGTTTAGGCCGATACGTATTCTTCTACATATTTTTCGTAAAAAAAAATCGCAATAAGCGTTTATTGATTGGTTTGCGCAAAAGTTATAGCGTTTACAAAATAGGGGGTATTTTTATGGCATTTTTATTAATATTTTTTTTACTAGTAATGGCGGCGATCAGCGATTTTTTTTTCGGTATTGCGACATTATGGCGGACACTTCGGACATTTTTGACACATTTTTGGGACCATTGGCATTTTTATAGCGATCAGTGCTATAAAAATGCATTAGATTACTATAAAAATGCCACTGGCAGTGAAGGGGTTAACACTAGGGGGCGGGGAAGGGGTTAAGTATGCCTGGGTGTGTTCTTACTGTGGGGGGGGGGGTGGCCTCACTAGGGGAAACACTGATTTTCTGTTCATACATTGTATGAACAGAAAATCAGCATTTCCCCTGCTGACAGGAACGAGAGCTGTGTGTTTACACACACAGCTCCCGTTCCCCGCTCTGTACCGAGCGATCGCGTGTGCCCGGCGGCGATCGCGCCCGCCGGGCACACGCACGGGAGTCGGGGGCGAGCGGGGGGCGCGCGCGCGCGCCTCCGGCGGCGCCCGTGCGCCCCTAGTGGCGGCTAATAGGCAGGACGTCCATTTACGTGGTCTCGCCTAGGAGAGCCACCTTGTGGACGTATTTCGGCGGTGCAGCGACGGCAAGTGGTTAATATTTATTTTTTTCAGCGGACATCCGCTTTAACAAGCGTTTCGCAATAGGAGCATTTTTTTTTTAAATCCTGACTCGGTTTGCGAGTGTTGTCTCGCAAAATGAGCAGGATTCAAGCCTCTGCTGTGTGCAGTACCACATTTGGCCAGAGGTGCGGGGGAGCCATTCGGAAATACTCCGTTCCCGTGCCTTCCCGAGTTCAGCCGAGCTGTCCCCAAATATTTCCGAGGCTCTCTGGCACCTCTCGCAGCTCTGGGTATTGCATGCCATAGAAGTCAATGCGGAACAAATTATTTTAGTTTCCATTGACTTCTATGGGGAAACTTGCTTTGATATGCGAGTGCTTTGGATTACGAGCATTCTCCTGGAACGGATTATACTCGTAATCCAAGGTTCCCTCGTAGTTCCGATTCCTGTGGAGCGTCCCCAGCAGAATTAATGAAAATGGGCACTATGGCAGGGTAGTGGTGCACACGTGTGGTTCGGAGATTCCCCCCCATAGGGCAGACTGTGCTGTGGAAGCAGCCATAGAGGAAGAGGGACGGTCATGCTGCCGGTGCCAGTGCCCTGGTCTTGTTAAGCTACAGATGGCCGACAACCCCCCCCCCCCCCCTTATACACACGTAGAGCAATAACAAAGATATGCGTGGAGCAGTGTATTATACTGTCACTTCCAGTTAGAGTCACTCACATGGGAGCAGAGACTTTCCTGTTACACTAGTGTTGGAGAGGCAACCATGTCACCATTATTAGAGTCGGCCTGCCGTGATGGGTAAAGGCACTGGAGCAGTGAGTCTGTTATAACGCTTATATTGACCTGTGCTGTTTTCAGGCATTTGAAGCACATATCAAATGCAATTCAGCAGATTGTCAATTACTTTAATGGTGTAGTATGCTTGACAGTTCCGACGCTGCCTCTGACCTGCTTTGTGTTGCCGTTCGTTGGGCGCAGCAGGTCCTACAGAGATGCCTCTGCATTGAAGGTTCAAACACATACATTAACCCTTTGTCACATCATCTGACACGCCAGCATGCTATGCAATCTGATGGTCAAGGATCCTACATGTATTAAATGGGGTTTTTGTAAAAAAATATTTACAGCAAAATCCATTATTGTCCATTTAGAGCCGGTTGGCACAGTGGCGACTCGGCCACCTGACAAGTCGCGTTCCGCTCTGTTCAATGGAACCGTTCTAATAGGAGTGACTCAAGTTGCTCCGACTTAGAAAAAGGTTCTTCTACGACTTTGGGGGCGACTTGCATTGACTTCAATACAGAAGTCATTTTGCAAGTCGCCTCTGAAGTCGTCTTGAGATCGCCTTGCCGAGTCGCCCCCAAAGTCGTGCCGCCCCTGTGTGAACCGGGTCTTAAGCTGTCCCTGGATGGCCATGTCCTGGCCAGCGTCTCATAAACTGTACTGTGCCCGCCTGACTCCCCCTGTACTGTGCCCTTTGTGTTGACTAGACTTTGATTTATGGCATGTTTTCTTATTGTTTAAGATCAATTTTATTATGTTTAATTCCATCAACTATTTATACTTTAATTCTTGAGAGTAGGTGCGTAAATTGGGACAGGCTGGTAGGGGCCCCAGTGCATTACTTTGCCCAGGGGCCCATGATGCTATTAAGATGGCCCTGAAAGGGCACAGTACATGGGGAGTCAGGCGGGCAGAATACTGGGATCAGGAGGGCACAGTACAGTATATGAGACGCTGGCCAGGACATGGGCATCCCGGGACAGCTTAGTAGAAAGCGTGACTGTCCCGGCAAATTCGGCACAGTAGAGAAGTATGATGTAATGCAAGATTATCATGGGGCCCCCATGCACCTGGGCAGTGCCCAGAGGTGCCCGTGCATTAAGACAGCCCTGTGCCCTTTGTGTTGACTAGTCTTTGATTTATGGCATGTTTTCTTATTGTTTAAGATCAATTTTATTATGTTTAATTCTATCAACTATTTATACTCTAATTCTTGAGAGTAGGTGCGTAAATTGGGACAGGCTGGTAGGGGCCCCAGTGCATTACTTTGCCCAGGGGCCCATGATGCTATTAAGATGGCCCTGGGTTAAGACCACCATCACGGCGCTCTGCACTCACAGCATATCGAATGCAAAGAGCAGCACTGAGATCATAGAGCCAACACTATTCTCTGCTTTATTAAGGGCCACTCACCACTGAAGAGGAACCTGTGCATCACGTGGACGGCTCCTGAAGACATCGGAAGGAGGTCCAAAGGAGAAGCCTAGAGTTGGGCTTTAACCGCTTGGGATCCGCGCTATAGTCAAATGACGGCTACAGCGCGGATCCGAAAATCCAAGTGGACGTCAATTGACGTCCGCCCCTTTGCGCGTTCCCCGCGCACGCTCCAGAGCGCGCAGCGGGGAAACTCTGTGTTGGCCGTGTCCCTTGGACACAGCCAATTACAGATCGCCGCGAACGACCAATCAGAGTGGCCGTTTGCGATGCGATCTGTGCGGCCAATGAGAGATGATCTCATATGTAAACATATGAGATCATTTCTCATTGCCGGCTCACACAGAGACAGCGTCCTGTCTCTGGAGAGGAGACCGATCTGTGTCTCTTGTACATAGGGACACAGATCGGTCACCTCCCCCCCAGTCACCCCCCCTCCACCTACAGTTAGAACACAATACAGGGAATACATTTAACCCCTTCCTTACCCCCTAGTGTTAACCCCATCAATGCCAGTCACATTTATACAGTAATTAGTGCATATTTATAGCACTAATCGCAGTATAAATGTGAATGGCGCCAAAAATGTGTCAAAAGTGTCCGATGTGTCCGCCATAACGTCGCAGTCCCAATAAGAATCGCAGATCACCGCCATTTCTAGTAAAAAAAAAAAAAATAATAAAAAATAATAATTCTGTCCCCTATTTTGTAGGCGCTATAACTTTTGCGCAAACCAGTCGCTTATTTCGATTTTTTTTTTTTTTACCAAAAATATGTAGAAGAATACGTATCGGCCTAAACTGAGAAAAAAAAATGTGTTTTTTTTTTTTTTTAAATTGGGATATTTATTATAGAAACAAATAAAACATATTGTATTTTTTTTTTTAAATTGTTGCACTTTTTTGTTTATAGCGCAAAAAATAAAAACCGCAGAGGTGATCAAATACCACCAAAAGAAAGCTCTATTTGTGGGGAAAAAAAGGACATCAATTTTGTTTGGGAGCCACGTCGCACGACCGCGCAATTGTCTGTTAAAGCGACGTAGTGCCGAATCGCAAAACCTGGCCTGGGCATTTAGCTGCCTAAAGGTCTGGGGGTTAAGTGGTTAAGGGCCACTCACCACTGAAGAGGAACCGGTGCATCACGTGGACGGCCCCTGAAGACATCGGAAGGAGGTCCAAAGGAGAAGCCTGGAGTTGGGCTTTAAGGTTTATTTTCTTTTAATTTTGACTGGAGCTCACTTTCACCGGTCACGTGATCCGGTTCCCTGTCTGCATATTTTTTAATGTGGACACGCTTTCTACTGATATCGATGTATATACATTTATATGGAATTATATGAGCAGCTCCATTAATTATT
This sequence comes from Rana temporaria, assembly GCF_905171775.1. Lineage (NCBI taxonomy): Eukaryota > Metazoa > Chordata > Amphibia > Anura > Ranidae > Rana > Rana temporaria. The sequence goes on along the minus strand of NC_053494.1, from coordinate 23,483,516 downwards.
AATAGAAATCCATTGATGAATAGCTGGGCAAGATGCTGACATCCAGTGAAAAGCTATACATCTGTGAGTCACTAAAAGGAATTCTCTCATTAATATTGTAAAGCACCATTGTCCCTCATTTTCCGGCACCTAAAGGAAGGTCCAGTCTACAGCTAGCCCTAGAGCCCATTCGCTTCTGTGCTTGGAAACGCAGCTGTGTTATAAGATGATGTGTATAGAAGTCTGTTTTCTATGTGTTGCAGTGAGTATTGGGGATGTTGAACATTTCTGTATGCCCTTTTGAGCTATAGAAAAGGACACTTGGTCTGTGTGTGGAAGCAGCGGTCTCTCTGCAGAGGTCTGATACGCCCCCTGCTGAACCAGAACTACGAGTGGCGGCTGGTGCTCAAAATTTTTGGGGGGGCGCAAACGAAAAAACAAAACAAAAAAAACAATTGCAGCCTCACTGTACCTATCAATTGTCACCACTGTGCCATGCCATCAAATTCAGTCACTGTGCCATTAAAACGCAACCACTGTGCCATGCCATCAAATTCAGTCACTGTGCCATTAAAACGCAACCACCGTGCCATCAAAACGCAGCCACCGTGCAATGCCATCAAAACACAGCCACTGTGCCATGCCATCAAACGCAGCCACTGTGCCATCAATTGTCACCACTATGCCATCAAACAGCCACTGTGCCCCCAATTGTCGCCACTGTGCCCCCAATTGTCGCCACTGTGCCCCCACTTGTCGCCACTGTGCCCCCACTTGTCGCCACTGTGCCCCCACTTGTAGCCACTAGCCACCGTGCCCAGTACCCCCCCCCCCCCTGGCACTTACCTTTATGGCTTCTACGTCCCTCGTCCCGCCCTCGATGACGCTTCAGCCAATCAGGTTACCTGATTGGCTGAGACGCCTGTCAGTCTTATCCTCGGACGCACAGCCGGTACGTCCCGAGGATGAGCTTCAGGAAGCCGACTACAGCCTCAGGGCTGTGCTCGGACAGCCTATCAGGGCCGCTGGCCCTGATAGGCACTTCCACACAGCCAGCCAGCTGCCGCTATTCAGCTGACCGGCGCTCAATGTCCGGTCAGCTGAATAGTGGGCGGTAGCGGCGAAAATATACAGATTCATATAGTGTATGAATCTGTATATTTTACTGGCTGTGAGCGAGCCAGAGGGGGCGGCGCTCCTGCGTCCCTATGGACGCACCGCCACTGAGAACTACATACCTCCCAACATTTAAAAATTCCATTGCAGGACATTCATTCAAATTTTTTTTTTTACCCGTCATTAAAGTTGTTGAGCGGGGGGGCTACCGCGGGACAGAGAAAAACATACCTCCTCCCGTGCTGCCTCCACTGGCTACACTTCCTGTGCAGGAAAACTTCCGCTATAGCGGGACTGCGGGAAATAGCTGTCTATGCGAGATGGCCCTGCAGAATCCGTGTGGGTTGGGAGGCATGGAACTTGAACTCTCCAAACAGCAAGAAGCATAAGAACTGCTAATTGCAGAGCTATAGGTTTGAATGAGCAAGGGGCGTGGCATACCTCTGCAGAGAGACCGCTGCTTCCATGCAGATAGCAAATAACTTTCTCTGCAGCTGCTGGCAGGGGACAGGCTTTTCTTCTGAGACTGCTTTCTCAAGAAAACAAACCAAGGCTGGCCATACATGTTTGATTTTCTTGTACAATTTACCAAAGACCATATAATATAAGGGCAAATCTATCAATCACTCATTTCTAGGCTGCCCCTGCCCTCATCCTCGGTGAGGGAATCAGGAAGTGAAGTGTTGCAGCTTCACTGCCCGGTTCCCTACTGCGCATGTGCAAGTCCTGCAGCGCGTCCTCACAGGTCCCCGCTGTATCCTGGGACCCGTGTGTTTCCCATAAGACAGCGGGGGGTGACGCGAAGGGGCGTGACTCCTGCGGAATGTGACACCGGAGGGGGGGGGGGGATTCCGAAAAGTGAACAGGCCCAGATTCACTACCTTTGCCACCCCAAGTCCGGGTCCTTCAACGATGCACCCCCCCCCCCAAAAAAAATGAAAGACCCCCAACCCGTGCCCATTATTGCCGCCTCACTGTGCCCATCATTGCCGCCTCACCATGATTGCAGCCTCACCATCACTGCCGCCTTAATGTGCCCTCATTGCAGCCTCCCTCAATCATTGCTGCCTTACTGTGCCCTCATTATAGCCCTCCTCACCATCATTGCAACCCCCCTCACCATCATTGCAGCCCCCCTCACCATCATTGCAGCCCCCCTCACCATCATTGCAGCCCCCCCTCACCATCATTGCAGCCCCCCCTCACCATCATTGCAGCCCCCCCTCACCATCATTGCAGCCCCCCCTCACCATCATTGCAGCCCCCCCTCACCATCATTGCAGCCCCCCCTCACCATCATTGCAGCCCCCCCTCACCATCATTGCAGCCCCCCCTCACCATCATTGCAGCCCCCCTCACCATCATTGCAGCCCCCCTCACCATCATTGCAGCCCCCCCTCACCATCATTGCAGCCCCCCTCACCATCATTGCAGCCCCCCCTCACCATCATTGCAGCCCCCCCTCACCATCATTGCAGCCCCCCCTCACCATCATTGCAGCCCCCCTCACCATCATTGCAGCCCCCCTCACCATCATTGCAGCCCCCCTCACCATCATTGCAGCCTTACTGTGCCAAACAATGTAGCCTCACCAGTCAGTGTGTGCATTACGCACATCGGGCATCACGTGCTCCTGCTGTGAAAAGTTTGGGCGCACTGTGATAAAAGTCTCACCTTCTTCCTAGACCAGCTTGTGTGATAGAGGCAGCTTGTGTGATTATCACAGCGCGCCCAAACTTTTTACATTGAGCTCTGTGACACAGCAGTCTCCCGCTGTGTGTGACAACTGGCGCCGCCCCTGCACTCACTGCCGCCCTAAGGCCTGGCCTCCGTGGCCTTGTCGGGAATCCGGCCCTGAAAGCGGAGGTTCACTTTTTGCGTGGACCTCCACTATAAAGTGGAAGTAAACCCATTCATAAAACGGTTTTATTTTCAGCATGTGGCGGTAATGTAACACTCCCATTGGTTGTGCTCTCAACCAATCTGTCAAACCATCCAATGGCTGGTGTCATAACTGATCACATGTGCAGCATCATGGCAGTTGTAGATTAAACAGAGGCAAAGATGGCAGCTTCCTTGGCTAAAAACGATAGGGGGGTTTACTTACACTTTAAGCACTTCCATGTAAGTGAATGGGACCACACCTCAACGCAAGCCAAACACTTGCAAAATAGGCTCTGTGTGTGTTTATTGATACACACAGCCTTGCTCGGAAGTGCACATGCACCCCCCCCCCCTTAGCACCCGGCTTGCTGAGGGGTCACTCATAAGAAGGAGCAGGGGACCGCCAAAGATAATGTAATGCCGCGTACACACCATCACTTTATGTGATAAAAAAAAACAATGTTTTGAAAAACGTCAATTAAAATGACCGTGTGTGGGGGAAAACGTTGTTTTATGTCTTGTGAAAAACGACAAAAAAAAAATTGAAGCATGCTTCAATTTTTTGTGTCGTTTTTCAAAACGTCGTTTTTTGTGTCAATTAAAATGATAGTGTGTGGGCAAAACGACGTTTAAAACAACGTTTTTAAACCCGCGCATGCTCAGAAGCAAGTTATGAAGCTAGCTTCAATGGGAAAGAGTGCTGAACGTAACCGCGCTTTGCTAGAGCATTTTGAAAAAAACTATGGTGTGTAGGCAACGTCGTTTTTGAACATGAAGTTTCAAAAATGTCGTTTTATTTCATGATTTAAAACGTCGTTTTTTTTTCATCACATAAAGTGATGGTGTGTATGCGGCATAAGCGATTGCTCTGTGCAATATTATTACACAGAGCAGATAAGTAGAGCATCTTTTTAATTTTAAGGGGGGAAAAAATTGCCTTTAGAATCACTTTAAGTGAACGGATTTACATATATTAGGAAAAAAAAAAGGGATTCCCTTGATCATTCACTCCGTTCGATGTAAATTAGAGCAACTGCCGCAAAGCCAGACAGACAAAGTAGAATGACGAAGCAGCAATTTGCATTTTAACTCTTTACCAGCTGAGTACAGGGATGGGAACGGGAGAATTGTGAATCTATCAGGCACACAGGCCGAGATGGAATTGGGCCTCTCCCCTCTTCTAGGTGGATGACAGATGACTTAGCTGGGAAGATCACTAGACAGCAGGATGCGGGAGATGAGCCGAGCGGCAGTGAAATCAGAGCCGAGATTAAGGAGAATGAGGATCTCGTTAGAGTATCAGACTTTCCTGCATCCAATTAGAGTGAAAAAGGCCCCGATACCACCAGCCAACTACAGCCTCATGGTCCACCCCGATACCACCAGCCAACTACAGCCTCATGGGCCACCCCGATACCACCAGCCAACTACAGCCTCATGGGCCACCCCGATACCACCAGCCAACTACAGCCTCATGGGCCACCCCGATACCACCAGCCAACTACAGCCTCATGGGCCACCCCGATACCACCAGCCAACTACAGCCTCATGGGCCACCCCGATACCACCAGCCAACTACAGCCTCATGGGCCACCCCGATACCACCAGCCAACTACAGCCTCATGGGCCACCCCGATACCACCAGCCAACTACAGCCTCACGGGCCACCCCGATACCACCAGCCAACTACAGCCTCACGGGCCACCCCGATACCACCAGCCAACTACAGCCTCACGGGCCACCCCGATACCACCAGCCAACTACAGCCTCACGGGCCACCCCGATACCACCAGCCAACTACAGCCTCACGGGCCACCCCGATACCACCAGCCAACTACAGCCTCACGGGCCACCCCGATACCACCAGCCAACTACAGCCTCACGGGCCACCCCGATACCACCAGCCAACTACAGCCTCACGGGCCACCCCGATACCACCAGCCAACTACAGCCTCATGGGCCACCCCGATACCACCAGCCAACTACAGCCTCATGGGTCACCCCGATACCACCAGCCAACTACAGCCTCGTGGGTCACCCCGATACCACCAGCCAACTACAGCCTCATGGGCCACCCCGATACCACCAACCAACTACAGCCTCATGGGCCAAGAGTGTTCACCGAATACTCAACCAGACTGGAGGCCACCAACTTACATGCCTAACCTAAATCTTGGGCCCCTTCTATTCTCTCTCTATACCTCTTCCCTGGGCCAGTTCATAACCTCCCGTGGCTTCCAATACAACCTCTATGCCGATGACACCCAGATCTATCTCTCCACTCCTCAACTCACCCCCTCGATCTCCTTATGAATCTCAAACTTACTGAATGACATATCGGTATGGATATCACACCACATCCTCAAACTCAATCTTTCTAAAACTGAGCTTGTTATATTTCCTCCGTCCTGGTCCCCCCCCCCATGACTTTACCATTAAGATCAACAGCACAACCATTGGTCCCTCCACACATGCCAGGGGGCTGGGTGTATCCTTGACTCTGACCTCTCCTTCACCCGCCTACATCCATTCACTGGCTAAATCCTGCCGCCTTAACCTCCGTAACATCTCCAGAATTATTCCCTTCTTGATCAACGACACCACAAAGCAGCTTATTCACTCCTTCATTATTTCCTGCCTTGACTACTGAAACTCTCTCCTCAATGCCTTGCGCCTTCACTTCCTGGTTCCCTACTGCGCATGCGCAATCTGAATTGTCCCTGCTGTCTTCTGGGACCCGGGTGTCTCTCAGAAGGCAGCGGGAGGACGGAGGAGGCGTCGGACATGGCGTAGATAGCTGTGGATATCTATGCCCAGAAGTGGGAACAAATACCTGTATTAGACAGGTACAGGTATCTGCTCCCCCCTGAAAGGTGCCAAATGTGACACGGGGGGGTATTCCGAAAAACGGAAGTTCCATTTTTGGGTGGAACGCCGCTTTAAGTTTTTCTGAAGGCGTCTGGAGCTCCTCTTTAAAGGGTAATACTTTCATGGGGGGAAAAAATTGCAAAATTAAAATGCCATATAAAATGGCTATACAAGTCATATTGTAATTGAATGGATTAAAATTACCTTTTTTTTTCCCAATCTGCAGCAGCAGTTATGCAGCACAGCCTGTTCACCTCCCCGCCCCCCACCCTGTGATTGGGCAATGAAGGAGAGAAGAAGACATCTGAGGTCCTCTCTCTTCTATCAACACATTAATTGCAGAACAAAATTGGTTCCTTGCACCGTAGAGAAGAATCGCTGGCACCATGGTCGGACACAGCGGAGCATCAGCTTTATGGGTGCAGCACAAAGTCAACGCGTTTCGGCCATAACGGCCTCACTCATGGTTCCTAGCGCTGTTGTTCCCTGGCCCACTCAGACAAGAGGCTGCTACCTAGTCACATTCAGCTTCGCGCACTTAAAACACTCATTTAATGATTTTGTAATGAGTACAGAAGTGTAAATTGATGTTGTTTTACATCAGGAGGCGAGAATCTCAAGTGAGTTAGGTGCTAACGACAGCTGTCTCTGGGCTATCTACTGTCTAAGCATGCCGTAAATCCATCGGGCCATTCTCAAGTAACACACTTTTTTATTTAAAGGGAAAGACTTTAACACAATGCTTCTCAAACGGTGCCATTTCCCCCCCCCCCCCCGGGTGCAGTGGGTTCAAGACACGGTTTGCCATTAATGAGAGGACTAATGATCCAGGGGGGGACTCTGATGTGATATGTGATGGGGGTACTGTCATGTATAGGACACTCGCGCCTGTTTCCCCTAAAGACGAAACACGTAGGACAGGGCCACAACTTGTGACGTCATCACATCCGCCGATTCTGGTTGTCGGCATGGTTTTTGCGGTTTGATTTCACAGGTCATATTTTAGCAATGCTAAACTATATGCTATACTATACTATATGCACCTTCTGTCCTCTTTTCTCTATGGTGGTCGTTTGAGATACACAAGACCCGGGGATAAGACATTAGAAGCCAGTGGCTACCATAGGTGGTGATCTAATGGTCTGGATTCAGTTGGCCCCTGGACACCAGAAGGTGTCACTATATCATAGTGCAGGGATCCTCAAACTACGGCCCTCCAGGTGTTGTAGAACTACACATCCCATGAGGCATTGTAACACACTGACATTCACAGACATGACTAGGCATGATGGGAATTGTAGTTCCTGAACAACTGGAGGGCCGTAGTTTGAAGACCCATGTCATAGTCGTTTGACCTCTCTAATTGGGTTTGCTGGTTTTTGGAGTGCACCATTACATTATATACGAAATTTACTATTTTTTCACTTTTTTGGTGAAACATGGACTATAAATTATTTATTTTACTGCAAGAATTGAAGCACCCCTGCCGGTGGTAAATGGCTTGTCTCAACCCTCTAACTCAGGGGTCTCAAACTGGCGGCCCTCCAGCTGTTGCAAAGCTACAAGTCCCATGAGGCATTGCAAGGCTGACAGTTACAAGCATGACTCCCTCAGACAGAGGCATGATGGGACTTGTAGTTCCACAACAGCTGAAGGGCTGCCAGTTTGAGACCCCTGATCTAACTGATTTACTGGCAGGATCACCAGATGAAAATAAAAGAAACAAAGCCTAAAAAAGAAAACAAATTCAGCCACACGTCTAAGAATTGGTACAAGAATTGCAATATAATAAATATTTGCTTTTGGGTTTAATACTGATCTAAGTTTTTAGCATTTTAGATGGCAGTACCTTTTGATTTTGCACACTTTAAATGGTGTCATGGTGGAAACAAAAGCTTGAGAAGCGCTGCTTTAAGTGAGACGGATGGGCTGCGATCGATGTGGGAATTGTGTCCTTAGCCTCTGGACCATGCCACATTTTACACACAAGCTGACCCCATCGCCCTCCACCCCGATCGATGTCCGCGGAGTACAGCGGAGGGTGATGGATGAGCGGCACATATAAAGAAAGAAGCATTTGTAGAGTAATTGTAAAACAAAGACATTTCTACATTCTCCTGGGCGACTCGCTGTCTCTCCTCTGTGAATGCAAAACGCTGCAATCATCTGACGAGATCTCTCCAGGCGGAATGCTGCACTGCATCACCATCCGGAGCTTCAGCCCGTGATTTATTGGGAGAGCGAGGAGGAGGAGGAGACACCTGAGCCAGGCCCAGCCAGTGACAACACCGCCATATTAATCACCCCATGGGACGGCCAAGTACTCAACCCCACCATATTAAAGGGGTTGTAAAGGCAATTTTTTTTCCTAAATAGCTTCCTTTACCTTAGTGCAGTCCTCCTTCACTTACCTCATCCTTCCATTTTGCTTTTAAATGTCCTCATTTCTTCTGAGAAATCCTCACTTCCTGTTCTTCTGTCTGTAACTCCACACCGTAATGCAAGGCTTTCTCCCTGGTGTGGAGTGTCGTGCTCACCCCCTCCCTTGGACTGCAGGAGAGTCAGGACGCCCACTAACACACAGCTCCTTTCTCTATCTGCAACGTAGAGAGCGTCCTGACCCTCCTGTAGTTCAAGGGAGGGGGTGAGCACGACACTCCACACCAGGGAGAAAGCCTTGCATTACTGTGTGGAGTTACAGACAGAAGAACAGGAAGTGAGGATTTCTCAGAAGAGATAAGGACATTTAAAAGCAAAATGGAAGGATGAGGTAAGTGAAGGAGGACTGCACTAAGGTAAAGGAAGCTATTTAGAGATTTTTTTTTTTTACCTTTACAATCCCTTTAATGGAACTAGTCACCCCATGGTACAGCCAAGCACTCAACCCCACCCAGGGGGACTACAAGGACTGATCAACCTCAGCCGGTCATTGCCTCATCTGTACAATGAAAGGTGATCAGTATTACCATCACCCCAATACTGGAACCCGTCTGAGCCCAATAGGGATAAGGAGATGTAAACCCTAACTGGATGAGTTTGGTAAAGCACTGCATATCATAAATTAATTCCTTAATTTTTTTTTTTTATTAGTTTTATTTGCAATAAAATAACCTTTTTTATCTTTTTTTTGCATCTAATGCCACGCACACACAACCGTTTTTCATGACAAGAAAAATTTCATTTTTTAAATTGGTCGTGAAAAACGGTTGTGTGTACGTTCCAGGGCATGTTTCTCAACGAGAAAAATGCCCATTAGAAATTTAGAACCTGCTCTTTTTTTTCTCGTCGTTTTTCACGTCGTGAAAAATGGCCGTGTGTACATTTTTAACGAGGGGTAAAAAAAAACACGCATGCTCAGAAGCAAGTTGTGAGACGGGAGCGCTCGTTCTGGTAAAACTAGCGTTCGTAATGGAGATAGCACATTTGTCACGCTGCAACAGACTGAAAAGCACAAAGACTGAAAAGCGCAAATCGTTTTTTTTTGGGGGGGGGCTGTTGCACACAAAAGTTTTTTTTACCTTCATGCATAGAATATGTGAAAGTAAAAAAGACTTGAGTTTTTACAACCCCTTTATGGCTCCGAACTCAGAAAAAGGTTCCTGCACTACTTGGGGGTGACTTTGGCGCGGCTTGCATTGCATTGCTTGCAACCTGACTTACAGCGCGACTTTGCAAGGCGACTTCAGCGCGACTTACGACACGACTTAAAGTTGCCTCCAGGACAGGCGACTTTGTGGCCAATCACAGAATAATCAGCTCTGTGGGAGGGAGGGGTTTACCTGAGAAAACTATTTTCTTTTCCTGTAAAGTTGCTTCAGTTAAGATGGAGATCCGACTTTGGAGGCGACTTCCATTGAAATCAATGTGTACAAGTACAAAAAAAAAAAAAAAATCGCAATAAGCGTTTGTTGATTGGTTTGCGCAAAAGTTATAGCGTCTACCAAATAGGGGATAGTTTTATTGCATTTTTATTAATAATTTTTTTTTTTCTAGTAATGGGGGCGATCAACGATTTTTATCGTGACTGCGACATTATGGCAGACACATCGGACACTATTTTGGGACCATTGTCATTTATACAGCGAACAGTGCTATAAAAATGCACTGATTACTGTAAAAATGACACTGGCAGTGAAGGGGTTAACCAGGAGGGGGGCGCTGTAGGGGTTAAGTGTGCCCTAATGTGTGACTCTTACTGTAGGGGGGCGGGGCTGGACGTGTGGTGTCACTGATCGTCGTTCCCTATGACAGGGAACAGACAGACAATCGGTGACAGGCTCACTAGGAAGCAGGGGGAGAGGTTTGTTTACACCCACCTCTCCCCGTTCTTCCTCTCTGTGACCCGATTGCGGGACACCGGCGGCGATCGGGTCTGCTGTTTCTGCAGGGACGGTCACGGAGAAGAGGACCGGGTCGCGAGCGCGCTGTCGGCGGCGCGCTCGCGACCCACGGATGGGATTTAAAGGGGACGTTCATGTACGCCCTTGTGCCCAGCCGTGCCATTCTGCCGACGTATATCGTCGCGCGGCGGTCCTCAAGCGGTTAACATGTTTCCAAGATCCAAGCTTCCATTGACCCGATAGTGTCTCATCTCTGGCGGGGTAGTACGTTACTTGCATGGCATTTCTTGGTTAGCAACATATTAAACCGAGAGGCACAAATGTTCCATTTCCATGACTCATCCCAGTTTGTGTAAAGTGTGGATCCATCAATTAGTCTTGCATGCCTAGAGAATGAACACCGGCTGTGATCATTAGGAGGGTTTCCCCTCTCCCTACTGAATTGTTTGTCTTTATTTAAGCAGAAACAACAGGAGGACCACACAGTGGTTGGCAGGGACACCCGGCATCCCAGGTTGGTCAAGCCAAAGCCAGGAAGTACAGCAGGAAGATGATTCTTCAAGAGACACAAATAATCAATAAGTGATTCCTCCAACCAGACTCCACCCGTGTTATTTTTTAATGGATCACCCCCTCCCCCATTACAAAACCTAATTAATTACAGATGTCTGTTTATTAAAGCGGTTCTCCACCCTAAAGTGGAGTCCCGCTGATCGGAACCCTCCCCCCCTCCGGTGTCACATTTGACACCTTTCAGGGGGGAGGGGGGTGCAGATACCTGTCTAAAGACAGGTATTTGCACCCACTTCCGGCCCGGCATTCACGGGCAAAAGACGGGCATTCCGTCACATCCCGTCGCCCCCCCCGTTGTGTGCTGGGAACACTCGGCTCCCAGCACACAGCAGGAGCCAATCGGCGGGCGCGACTCGCGCATGCGCCGTAGGGAACCGGGCAGTGAAGCCGCAGCGCATCACTTCCTGGTTCCCTGAGCGTGGATGGCGGGGGGAGCAGCAGAGAGACGAGCGATCGCTCGTCCTCTGCTGCGATCGGTGCTGGACTCCAGGACAGGTAAGTGTCCTAATATTAAAAGTCAGCAGCTGCAGTATTTGTAGCTGCTGGCTTTTAATATTTTTTCCCCATGGCACATCCGCTTTAGCTTAGGTTCACACTGCTGCGAATTCAAAATCGCGGTAAAATGCACGATTTTACCACGATTTTGTGGCTGCGATTTTGCCGCGATTTCGGCCGCAATTTAATGTAAATCGCGGCCCGAAATCGCAAAAAGTAGTACAGGAACTACTTTTTGAAATCGCAGATGCGGCGTCGCACTGATTAGGACAGTGCCATTGCCGAAAATTGCCGCCGATTTGAGATGCGATTTGACATGTCAAATCGCATCTCAAATCGTTCCAAATCGTACCCAGTGTGAACCAGGGCTTAAGGTGATAATATCAGGTCATGCCGTTAAAGGCGGCTCATGCCAGTGGTGTATTTAGGTTTTGTGCTGCCCTAGGCCTGACTAAACGTGGGCAACACCTAATTTAAATATGACCCGCCCCTTCCTGTCAATGCCACACCTGTTGCTTTTCAAGACCCGCCCTAAATTTTTCGAGTGGGGACACTAGTTCCGAGGGCCTGGGGGTCAATGGATTGTTTGGCTAGGGGGCAGGAAGTAAAGGGAAATCTCTGCGATGGGACAGGGATGGCAAAAATAAACGCAGTTGCGGAATTCCGGCCTCCCGCATACCAGAAGCAGTGCAGCCGCTTAATGGGGGCGCTAGACTAATTTGCCTCTCAGCCCCGTCCGCCCCATAAGACTGCAGGGACTCTTTCCATGCTGCCCCCCTACAAAGTGCTGCCCTAGGCCGGGGCCTTGTTGGCCTAGGCCAGGATACATCGTTGGTTCCTGCGCACATGTGCGGGAGTGATGTCACGCGACTCCGGCCAGTCACAGTGCCGGAGTTCGCGGCCCTGGAAGGAAGAGGGGTGAAGATTGGCTGCTTGCTACTAGTGAGGAAGACGGGGACATCGCGGGCTTCTCCTGCAGGTAAGTGCCACATAATAGGCTGCTATGCAATGCATACTAGCCCATTATGCTTTACCTTTACAGGGAAACAAAGAGGAAGTAACACCCACCAGGGTTTACTTCCTCCAACACTTGACACTAGTGCTTACAATGATCAACCTTTATTTCTGTAAAACCGTTTTCATCCGCAACGGATGGATAAAAATGCGGACATACGGTCCGCACATGTGAAAGGGGCCTAATACAGGAGGTGTGTTACTGGCCAGATCACCAGGTGAAAACAGAGGGGGGAAAAGGACTAAGAACGAAAACTAATGCAGCCACCATATTGAAAAAAAAAAAAAAAGCTGCAATATATTACATTTTTGATTTAATACCATTTTACCCAACACAACTAGTGGTTAAACCAACCCTTATCAATCATTGTTTCTCCAGAGGTTGTAAGGAGTGCCATGAGTAATGAGCAATTCTGGCAACAATGATCAAGCTATCTATAGGGCCATTCTACCCAATGACCACCAATGTAATGAGCATTCTTCCCAATGACTCATCCCAGCGAGTATCAATATAAGAAGAATTCTTCCCAATGACTGGCAAAGTAGGGAACATTCTTCCCAATAAGCGCCAATGTAAGGAGCATTCTTCCCAATGAGTGCCAATGTAAAGAACATTCTTCCCAATGACTGGCAAAGTAGGGATCATTCTTCCCAATGACTGGCAAAGTAAGGAACATTCTTCCCAATGAGTGCCAATGTAAGGAACATTCTTCCCAATAAGTGCCAATGTAAGGAACATTCTTCCCAATAAGTGCCAATGTAAGGAACATTCTTCCCAATAAGTGCCAATGTAAGGAACATTCTTCCCAATAAGTGCCAATGTAAGGAACATTCTTCCCAATAAGTGCCAATGTAAGGAACATTCTTCCCAATAAGTGCCAATGTAAGGAACATTCTTCCCAATAAGTGCCAATGTAAGGAACATTCTTCCCAATGAGTGCCAATGTAAGGAGCATTCTTCCCAATGAGTGCCAATGTAAGGAACATTCTTCCCAATAAGTGCCAATGTAAAGAACATTCTTCCCAATGACTGGCAAAGTAGGGATCATTCTTCCCAATGACTGGCAAAGTAAGGAACATTCTTCCCAATAAGTGCCAATGTAAGGAACATTCTTCCCAATGAGTGCCAATGTAAGGAGCATTCTTCCCAATGAGTGCCAATGTAAGGAGCATTCTTCCCAATGAGTGCCAATGTAAGGAGCATTCTTCCCAATGACTGGCAAAGTAGGGATCGTTCTTCCCAATGACTGGCAAAGTAAGGAACATTCTTCCCAATAAGTGCCAATGTAAGGAACATTCTTCCCAAAGAGTGCCAATGTAAGGAACGTTCTTCCCAATGAGTGCCAATGTAAGGAACATTCTTCCCAATGAGTGCCAATGTAAGGAACATTCTTCCCAATGACTGGCAAAGTAAGGAACATTCTTCCCAATGAGTGCCAATGTAAGGAGCATTCTTCCCAATGAGTGCCAATGTAAGGAACATTCTTCCCAATGACTGGCAAAGTAAGGAACATTCTTCCCAATGAGTGCCAATGTAAGGAGCATTCCTCCCAATGACTCATCCCAGCGAGTGTCAATATAAGAATTCTTCCCAATGAATGCCAATGTAAGGAAAATTCTTCCCAATGACTGGCAAAGTAGGGAACATTCTTCCCAATGAGTGCCAATGTAAGGAACATTCTTCCCAATGACTGGCAAAGTAGGGAACATTCTTCCCAATGAGTGCCAATGTAAGGAACATTCTTCCCAATGACTGGCAAAGTAGGGAACATTCTTCCCAATGAGTGCCAATGTAAGGAACATTCTTCCCAATGACTGGCAAAGTAAGGAACATTCTTCCCAATGACTGGCAAAGTAAGGAACATTCTTCCCAATGACTCATCCCAGCGAGTGTCAATATAAGAATTCTTCCCAATGAATGCCAATGTAAGGAAAATTCTTCCCAATGACTGGCAAAGTAAGGAACATTCTTCCCAATGAGTGCCAGTCTGAGTAACAGTCTGCATGTCTTTTCTGATCACTATCATAATTTGTTATTTTTATTACTTTCAAATAATGTTGTTGTATATAGCAGGCCTATTCATAAAAAGTGAATGTGATTTTCACCAAACATTCTCTGGTGGAGAATCGATGACTGTCATGTATAATGCATGGATCTGGACGATTCACCCGTGGAGAACGTTTGTTGAAGGTCAAAGTCTTCCGTATTCTTTTACTTGTTTTATATCAGCCTAGAGTTCATAATCATATACCGTGGGCTGTAAACTTCACCAATTCAGCTCTCAGGGGAACTGTTGCTAATACAATTATTTTAACGGTTCCTCCATCCTAAATAGTTGATGGGAGGGTCAGACATATCAGGAATCAGAAAAATATAATCACCCAGTTAAATAATGACACCGGTCTGATCTCATTGTCCCGGTCCAAACATTACACACCGCTGATACTAATTACCGTATTAGACCCCCATACACACTATTAGATTTTCTGCAGATTTTTGTCTTCAGATTTCCCAAAACCATATAAAATGAGGTCAAACCTTAAAGCCTCGTACACACGATCGGACTTTTCCGTGGATTTTTGCACGAAGGGCGTTGGCCGTGAACTTGTTCTGCATACACACGGCAGAACATTTTCAGCCAACTTTCACCAAATCACGTGGTTTTTCTGCTCTTTACCGCCACCCTTTGGGCAACTTCTGCTATTGTCGTCTGATCTTAAGCATTGGTTCTGCGCATGCGTGTTTGTACTTTTGGATCTTAGTCCGATGGGTTTGTGTACACGCGATCGGATGATCCGACGCAACAAATGTTTTGTCAGACAATTTGAGAGCAGGCACAGCCAACATTTGTTGTCGGAAATTCTGACAATTGTCCGATGGAGCGTACAGACGGTCGGATTATCCGTCAAAACACGTATGTTGTTGTTGGAATATCTGATCATGTGTACGGGCCTCACACAGGGATCCTCAAACTACGGCCCTCCAGCTGTTGCAGAACTACACATCCCATGAGGCATTGTAACACACTGACATTCACAGACATGACTAGGCATGATGGGAATTGTAGTTCCTGAACAACTGGAGGGCCGTAGTTTGAAGACCTATGCCTAGAGTTTCCATTTGTATGCCATCAGGCAGGCCCTTGTACTACATGGTTTTGGTAAATCTGAAGGAAATCTGACCACAAAAGTTGTATAGTGTGTATGGGGGTCTTAAAGTGGTTGTCAACCCTTTACAACCACTTTAGCCTACAGGTAAGCCTAGATTAAGGCTTACCTGTAAATCAGGGATCCTCAAACTACGGCCCTCCAGCTGTTGCGGAACTACACGTTCCATGAGGCATTGTAACACACTGACATTTGCAGACATGACTAGGCATGATGGGAACTGTAGTTCCTGAACAACTGGAGGGCCGTAGTTTGAAGACCCATTCTGTAGATCAGGGGTGTCAAACTGGCAGCCCTCCAGCTGTTGCAAAACTACAAGTCCCATGAGGCATTGCAAGGCTAACAGTTACAAGCATGACTCCCACAGGCAGAGGCATGATGGGACTTGTAGTTTCGGAACAGCTGGAGGGCCGCCAGTTTGACACCCCTGCTGTAGATGCTTGATATATCTCCCAGACCTGCACGGTCTAGGAGATCTTTGCAAATCTCCGTACAGCGATTTCTTCTGCGCATGCGCCGGAGTTAGAAAGGGCACCCCGTACCCTTTCTAACTCGGGTAATGCCGTGAGTGGAGGCTCCTGACGTCACGTGACTCCGGCCACTCACAGAGCTGGAGTTCACGGCCCCGGAAGGAAGAGGGGTGAAGAATGGACGCTCGCTACTCGCGAGGAAGACATTTCGGGCTTCTCCTGCAGGTAAGTGTCACATAATGGGCTAGTATGCCATGCATAGTAGCCCATTATGCTTTACCTTTGCAGGGAAACAAAGAGGAAGTAAAACCCATCAGGGTTTACTTCCTCTTTAAGGTCTGACCTCATATTACATGGTTTGGTAAATCTGCAGAAAAATGAATAGTGTGTATGGGGTCTTACGAATACCAAGAATTGTGATGACAACACACAAAGCGCAGTAACCCATAGCAACCAGACGGTATGATTTTTAGCTCATAGTAGCCAAAATAATAACTGCCCATTGGCAGGGATCCTCAAACTACGGCCCTCCAGCTGTTGTAGAACTACACATCCCATGAGGCATTGTAACACACTGACATTCACAGACATGACTAGGCATGATGGGAATTGTAGTTCCTGAACAACTGGAGGGCCGTATAATTTGAAGACCCCTGGGTTAAAGGGAGGCACTGGGCTCTGCCCACTTTATTTTATTTGTTATAACATCTATATAAACCCCATAACAGTCGTTTGCTTCTCCAGGCGCTGACCAGTTGCTGAATCCCTAGCAACCCTCCGGGACTCCCACTGGGGAGGTCTGCTCAGCTGTGTTCCCGGCTCCGCCCCATCCACTATGACCATTACATAGGTATCCGACATAAAGCAGCATGTTGCGGGCGATAGCCAGGGCACCTCCTGCTGCAGCAGGAGGAGTGAGACTTCCTGGAAATGAGAGGCAGAGCCAAGAACTCAAGGGAGGAGATCTTACCAGATTTAAAAAGCCAGTGGGTAAAATAACCGACCAGTAGCCGCGCTTAGGGGACTAAGCCTTGATTTCTTTATCAAAAATCAGACTAAAATATGTCAACTTTCAGCTCCCCTTGTATGTAGAAAACAATAAAAAAAAGACTGCACCAATCCACCGTATTATAACGGCGTCCAGACACGCATCAGCTGCAACAGATATTAACCTCTAATCCGCCAGTCCAAACTATATACATGCCTTTACCATTTAGAGCATAAACAACTAAAAAAAATAGGTCTTACCTTTTACTGCTGTGACCGATCCTAAAGAAGACAGAAGGGGAAAAAATAAATAAAAAAAATCAATGTAATAAAAACAAAAATGATGTATTAAAAAAAAAAAAATCAATCCTTGACAGAAGGATAGAGGAGGTGAATCCCGAATCCCGAGCAAAACTCCAAATGGCCTTTAAAACAGATTGAATCCGGCTAAATCTCCCCAATATCTCCCATGTAATCTGGTAATGGTCGTGCAGCCCAGCTGCTGCAGCAAAGAGGGAGGATTATCACAAGTGATGGCCTTTTTCTGGGGTTGGGTTAAAAGCTGGCCGAGCGCACGATCGCGTTTTATGGAGAGAGAGAGGGAGAGACACAGCTGGTACACGCTCCTCTTCTCAGAAGCACTTACAATGCTCTGTGCATTAAGTAGGTTTTGTTGGAGAACAGGAAAAAAAAAAGGGGGAGAGGGAGAGAGAGGAGGGGGGGGGGGGGAGATAAGGATGTCCTCAGATGCAGGCAAGATTCATTAGTTGCCCAGTATATTTATGCAATTTAATTACTGCCTGATGCTAATGACTTGCAATGTTTGGCTACCATAGATACCTGGATATCTGTATTAATTGCCCCCCCGAGGCGCGCCGTCCCGGGGATTTTGGAGACGGCAATTGACACTTTGCTTACGACAACGAGGCATGATCTCAGCCACACGCGACGCCTTCCGTGTTTCGTCTTGCGGTGTGAGATGTGTGGTGCCTACAAGCTAAACGACTATTTGACAACAACGTCTAAAAAGCACAATAGAAGACATTTGCATATAATTGGCCTGCGCTAGGGGTCCCGAGTTCAGCGCCAACCAGAGACAGCGGGCGGAGCTTGTATGTTCGTGACATGTGTGCGGTGGGTTTCATGGAATAATAGAAAAATAAATACTATTAGGTTAGGGGTAAATATGTTTTTATTATTTTTCAGCATAATAATACAACACATATAAACATAGGTGTCTATAGTATAGGACGGAACATATTAATATATATCGTTTCAAATTCAATAACTATTAGGTTAGGGTTCGTCTCAACTGGTGGCAAACCGGGTTGTATTTCCACCCCTAATGCCGCGTACACACCATTGTTTTTCGGGTGGTAAAAAACAACGTTTTTAAAAAATGTCAATTAAAACGATCGTGTGTGGGCTTCAGAGCATTTTTCGGGTTCTAAAAAACGACTCAATATTTTTTCACTACGTTTTAAACGTTGTAATTTTTCGGGTTGTAAAAGAAAAAAATGGTCGTGTGTGGGCTAAAACGACGTGAAAAACCTGCGCATGCGCAGAAGTTATGAGACGGGAGCGCTCGTTCTGGTAAAACTACTGTTTGGAGTAATGGAGTTAGCACATTCGTCACGCTGTAACAGACCGAGAAAAGGGCGAATCGTCTTTTACTAACACGGAATCAGCTAAAGCAGCCCCAAAGGTGGCGCCATCCGCATGGAACTTCCCCTTTATAGTGCGGTCGTACGTGTTGTACGTCACCGCGCTTTGCTCGGGCATTTTTTTTTTTTTTTAACGATTGTTTGTGGGCAACATCGTTTTAATGATCAGGTTGAAAAAACGTTGTTCTTTCTAGAGCCTGAAAAACATTGTTTTTTACAACCTGAAAAATGATCATGTGTACGCGGCATAAGACTCGATTCACACCTATGCATGTTGCTTTTGAGCGTTTTTGCAGTGCTTTTTGCGGGGCTTGTTGCGGTTTGCGTTTTTTTTTATATTATCTCTTTTTTTTAGCCAGCAATTATTTTTTTTTTACATTTCCTTTGACAACCAGCTATAAAACAGGTAAAAAAAAACGCAAAACGCAAATCGCGGAAAAATCATGGTAAAAAAAGGATTTTTGTACTCACCGTAAAATCCATTTCTCTGAGTTCATAGACGGACACAGCCTTCATTGACCTTAGGGTTATGCTTCTTCCTACCAGGAGATTTTCTCCTGGTAGGAAGAAGCATAACCCTAAGGTCAATGAAGGCTGTGTCCGTCTATGAACGAAAGAGAAATATATATTTTTTTTACAAAACTGTCACTCCTTTTTTGTTTATAGCGATCAAATACCACCAAAAGAAAGCTCTATTTATAGAGGGGGTGGGGGGGGGGGGGACGCCAATTTTGTTTGGGTACAACGTCACACGACCGCGCAATTGTCAGTTAAAGGGAAGCAGTGCCGAATCGCAAAAAATGCTCTGATCAGGAAGGCGGTAAATTCTTCCGTGGCTAAAAACACACCAAACTACATCTGGTGTGAACCAGTCTAAAATTGCTGCTGCAGCCCCAGTTGTAATCAAGGCCTGATGGCTGGGTGTTGTAGTTCTACAAACAGCAGCAGAACACTGGGCATAGCGGACATCACCTCTGGTCCAGTCTCTATGATACAATTACAGTTACAAGCATGCCGTGACTATATGGCAATAAGTAGCAGGTTTTCCCAGCGGGTGCCTCGAGGACACAGGCATCTGCTGGGAACAGAAGCAACTACAGAGGAACTACAAACTGCAATATGCCACCTCTGATTCAATTGACCATGCTACATGCACCAGCTGTGCCCCCCTCCTCCCCCCACCCTGCTGGCATTGATACTTAAATGGGAAGCTTAATCCTTACTAGACATGCAGATTATAATTTATATTCCCCATAACATCCAGAACAAATGCAGTTATCTGAACCAGCGTTAAATCCATGATTATTACTGGTTTCCCAAATATTAATGCATTGGTGACATCTGCAGATGGAGCGACATGTCTAATCCGGAGAAATCCTCCCACTCTGAATAATTCATACAAGACTACAGTCACTAACTCTGTCATCTGCATTAGCGGTCAGTTTTATTCTAGCAGATGTCAGCCAGGATCATTTTTAAAGCACCAACTAATAATTTATATATTTCCTTCTGTTCTATTCAGAAAGAGTCGGGTTATACTGCCACCTACAGGAAAAGTTGGGACACTGGCAAACGGAAAAATTGTAAGCCAGGCCTTTTATAACTCCTCCTTCACCCATCGTGCCTCATTGTTTTCTTTGTGTCCTAGGAGGTTGGTCATCTTTTCAACTCTGCAGGGGAAAAAAAATTAAAAATTTATAGTCATCTCACAAGCCCCTGCAATGGTTTCCAATTTGGAAACAACAAATGTACATTTTGGGAGCGCAAACGCGGTCGTGATGATCATAGGAGGTGATCTGGTTAATCCAGTAGCAAGACATTTTGCCAGATTCATATATTTTTGATCGCTTTTTAACTAGAAGATTTGGCTGCTCAATAACCAGGCCATTTTTTGCGATTCGGCACTGCGTCGATTTAAATGTCAATTTCGCGGTCGTGCGACGCTGTACCCAAACAAAATGATATTTTTCCCACAAATAGAGATTTCTTTCGGTGGTATTTGATCACCTCTGCGTTTTTTGTTTTGTTTTTTCGCTATAAACAAAAAAAAGCAACTCTTTTGAAAAAAAAACAAAAAACAAACACAATATTTTGTACTTTTTGCTATAATAAATATCCCCATTTAAAAAAAAAAAAAAAGTTTCTTAGTTTAGGCCAATATGTATTCTTATACTTTTTTTTTTTTTTGCAATAATCGTATATTGATTTGTTTGCACAAAAGTTATAGCATCTACAAAATAGGGGATAGATTTATGGCATTTTGAGTATATATTTTTTACTAGTAATGGCGGCGATCTGCGATTTTTTTAATCGGTACTGTGAGATTATAGCGGACACATCGGACACTTTTGGAACCATTGGCATTTATACAGCGATTAGTGCTATAAAAATGCATGATTACTGCGTAAATTACACTAGCAGGGAAGGGGCTAACACTAGGGGGCGATCAAGGTGTTAACTGTGTTCCCTATTGTGTGTTTTAACTGGGAGAGGACTGGTAATAGAAGATGACAGATCGTGGATCCCAGTTTGTAGGAACTCACGATCTGCATCAGAACAGGGATGGGGGTACACCAGGGTTTGACAAATTTGCTTGGAATCTAGGAGCCAGCTAAAAAAAGGAGCCAGAAAACGCGCCCCGTCCCGACGAGCTTGCGCGCAGAAGCAAATACATACGTGAGCAGCGCCCGCATATGTAAACGGTGTTCAAACCACACATGTGAGGTTTTCGCCGTGATTGGTAGAGCGAGAGCAATAATTCTAGCCCTAGTCCTCCTCTGTAACTCAAAACATGCAACCTGTAGATTTTATTAAACGTCGCCTATGAAGATTTTAAAGGGTAAAAGTTTGTCGGCATTCCACGAGCGGACGTAATTTTGAAGCGTGACATGTTGGGTATGAATTTACTTGGCGTAACATTATTTTTCATAATATAAAAAAAAAATGGGGATAACTTTACTGTTGTCTTATTTTTTAATTAAAAAAAGTGTAATTTTTTCCCAAAAAAGTGCGCTTGTAAGACCGCTGCGCATATACAGCATGACAAAGTATTGCAACGATCGCCATTTTATTCTCTAGGGTGTTAGGATAAAAAATATATATAATGTTTGGGGGTTCTAATTAGAGGGAAGATGGCAGTGAAAATTGTGAAAAATTACATTAGAATTGCTGTTTAACTTGTAATACCAACCACCACCACCAGATGGCGCCAGCTTACACATCTGATGGTAATAACTAATACCAACAGCTCACCACCAAGTGGTTTATTGAATGGGACGTGTTCAAAATAAGTGTGAATTTCACCAGACTTATTTTGAACACGTCCCTTTCAATAAACCACTTCAGCCCCAGAAAGTTTACTCCCTTCCCGACTAGGCCATTTTTAGCGATACGGCACTGCATTAATTTAACGGACAACTGCGCAGACGTACGACGCGGTACACAGATAAAATCGATCTCCTTTCCCCCCCCCCCCACCACAAATAGAGCTTTCTTTTGGTGGTTGTGTTTGATCACCTCTGCGGTTTTTAAAGGAATTTTTTTTTTTTCATAATAAGCATCCTTTACCTGCAGACATTCCTCTTTTCACTTCCTCATTGTTCGTTTTTGCTCAGAAGTTGCTCTATTTCTTCTCTGTTCTGTTCACTTCCTGCTTGTCTGATTGTTACTGACCACCGTGACGGGAGGCTTTACTGCGGTGGTCAGTAACGTGCTCACCCCCTCCTGGGAACTACATCTGTGCGGCAGGACGCTCTCTACGTGTTAGAGACTTCAAGGAGGTGTGAATTACTGGGCGTGCCGCAATGCATCATGGGAAATGTAGTTCTCACATGAACGAGCGCCGCAAACCAGGAAGTGAATGAAAGAACAGAAACTAGAATGCCGGAGGTGATATAGATGAAGGAATTTAATAGGTATTTACTTGTTTTTTAACAGAATCATTACACTATTCTGTCTGTCTACCTTGCAGGTATTAATTTTAGGCAAAAAAATGTTTTCCTTTAGTGACCCTTTAATTTTTGTGCTATAAACAAAAAAACTACTAACAATTTTGGAAAGAAAATATTTTTTACTTTATGCTACAAAACATAACCAAAAAAAAAATCAAATTTGCCAATATGTATTCTGCTACATATTTTTGGCCAAAAAAAGTGTATATTGATTGGTTTGCGCAACAGTTATATCTTCTACAAACTAGGGGATATTTGTAGTTCTAAAAAAAATTTTTTTAATAGAAATGGTGGCGATCAGCGATTTTTAGCAGAACTGCGATATTGCGGCAGACAAAATCAGACACCTGACACCTTTTTGGGGACCAGTGACCCCAATACAGCAATCAGTGCTAAATATGCATTGTAACTGTACTGACAGGGAAGGGGTTAACATCAGGGGTGATCAAAGTGTTAAGTGTGCTCCTAGGGAGTGCTTGCCGACTGTGTGGGGATGCTGTGACTGGAAAAAAAAAAAAAAGCTGTGTTCCTGCTTAACACTTTTTCTGCTGAAGTGGTTAAATGAAAAAAAAAAAAAAACAGCGCTCTGTTTTTGAAAAACAGTACTAAAGAGTATATATATATATATATATATATATATATATATATATATATATATATATATATATATATATATATATATATATATATATATTTATATTTATATTTTATTTAGGTATAACAAATTATTAAATGTGACATAAAAAAAATAAAAATAAAATAAATAAATATATATATATATATATACACACACAAATATCCAAGTGATTAAACTTCAATTTGTTGACAAATAATTTCTTTCTAAAAGAGAACTTGATGTAAATCTTCCACCGCACCACTTGTGTTTGTGAATCCACTCCCAAAAGAATAAAACTCACCAAAAAACTCACATGCTCGGCATAATAGCTTGATACCCCCACCAGGGTTAATAGGCAATTCCAACGGTGATGCCAAGAAAATCAAATCTTGAACCGAGGCGGGATCTGTCCAATTCAAACCTAGAATGAGCTGCCCCATAAAGGGGTGAATCACACCATTTGCAATTTTTGTTCACTTGAGCTATTGAGCTCTATAAAACTGAATCCTAAAGCAGTAGAGCCAACAGAGATCAAGCAAACTGATCCGGAAACAGGGCAAGTCAGGTCAGATAGGAGACGCCAGAGTCAGTTCCTGTATCTCTGATTCTTAGCCGACGTCAGTTCCTGTATCTCTGATTCTTAGCCGACGTCAGTTCCTGTATCTCTGATTCTTAGCCGACGTCAGTTCCGGTATCTCTGATTCTTAGCCGACGTCAGTTCCGGTATCTCTGATTCTTAGCCGACGTCAGTTCCGGTATCTCTGATTCTTAGCCGACGTCAGTTCCGGTATCTCTGATTCTTAGCCGACGTCAGTTCCGGTATCTCTGATTCTTAGCTGACGTCAGTTCCGGTATCTCTGATTCTTAGCTGACGTCAGTTCCGGTATCTCTGATTCTTAGCCGACGTCAGTTCCTGTATCTCCGATTCTTAGCTGACGTCAGTTCCGGTTTCTCTAAACCATTTGCGTTTCACGCTGGCTCCGTCGCGGCCGATGATTCCCCTCCGCTCCAACACAGGGACACAGGCAGCCTCACTCCACAGCAGCATCCGGCTTATAACGCTGAGAATCGCCAAATCCAGCAGGTGAGATTGTGGGGGCTGGAGAATCGCGATACGATTCTTCCCGATTAATCGCGCAGCTCTACTACACATACTAGCAAAAATATAATTTATACCAAAAACAGTGATTGATCTGGTTAGTGATGTTGGACTGCCATTATTTTAATCACAACTGTATCAAACAGATATAAAAAAAAAATTCCAATAGAATATTTAAAAGCTCAAAGGAAAGCAAAAGATCCTTGATGGGGTTTATATACACCGCTGCCAGTTTGGGCTGATCTACTACCCGTTTGTTACATTTCAATGAAAGTAAACCTGTCCAATAAATCTCTCCTTTCCATTGCTGACCTACTTCTGAATGTTCTGGCTATTATACCGTGTTTCCCCGAAAAGAAGACCTAGTGTTATTTTCCAGGATATATATCTAGGACTATAAGCCAGGGTTTGACAAATTTGCTTGGAATCTAGGCGCCAGCTAAAAAAGTTAGGAGCCAGAAAACGCGCCCGTCCCGACGAGCTTGTGCGCAGAAGCGAACACCTACGTGAGCAGCGCCTGCATATGTAAACGGTGTTCAAACCACACATGTGAGGTATCTCCGCGATTGGTAGAGCGAGAGCAATAATTCCAGCCCTAGACCTCCTCTGTAACTCAAAACGTGCAACCTGTAGAATTTTTTTAAACATCGCCTATGGAGATTTTAAAGGGTAAAAGTTTGTCGGGAATTCCATGAGCGCACGCAATTTTGAAGCGTGACATGTTGGGCATCAATTTACGCGGCGTAACATTATCTTTCATAATATTAAAAAAAAATGGGGATAACTTTACTGTTGTCTTATTTTTTTAATTTAAAAAAGTGTAATTTTTTTCCAAAAAAGTGCGCTTGTAAGACCGCTGAGCAAATACGGCGTGACAGAAAGTAATGCAACGATCGCTATTTTATTCTCTAGGGTGTTAGGATAAAAAAATATATATAATGTTTGGGGGTTCTAATTAGAGGGAAGAAGATGGCAGTGAAAATAGTGAAAAATTACATTAGAATTGCTGTTTAACTTGTAATGCTTAACTTGTAATACCAACGGGCACCACCAGATGGAGCCAGCTCACAAAAAAAAATGCCCCCCTTCCAAGCCAAGTCGCCAGGACCCTATTTCTAGTCGCCATGGCGACCGGGATTTGTCGAGCCCTGCTATAAGCCCTACCCTGAAAATAAGCCCTAGTTTAAAATGCTTGTAAAATCCTATAATCCACTCTATTACAGTAGTATATAATGTACAATGTGTGCGTTTCTGTAATATAATTGCGGGGAAGAGAGCTTCAGCGGGTCACAGAAGCGCAGAGCGGCGCTATAATGAAGGTATTTGCCACAATTATATTACAGAAACACACATTGTACATTATATAATACTGTAATAGAGTGGATTATAGGATTTTACCTCAATTCACACTGGGCAATTCCGACAGGCAGAGAGGGGGAGAAAAGACAGCACATTACATGGTAAGACCTACCCCGAAAATAAGCCCTACTGTGTCTTTTGTTGCCAAAATTAATATAAGACCCGGGTTCATTTTCGGGGATACGCTGTACTGACCCTCTCTGCCTTCAATATTTTCAGTCATGGACCCAGAACAATATACAGATTAGAATTCTTGCCTACTTGTTGCGTCAATGACTCAAATACTGAAGCATAAGGATTGACATGACAGCCATGCATCTAGCATTTTCAGAGGAGGACACCAATGGAGTTGGTTTATATAAAAAATAAAATAAAAAAAAACACACACCAAAGCTTTCAAAAGGCTTTTATTTTTTTATTTCTAAATGGTATCTACATGTATATGTACAATAAAAATACAACACAAACAGTATTAAGAAAAACAAAAACAAAGTGCCAAGTGGATAAATTAGCACTCCACAAATCAGAAATATTAGACATTAAAAAGCCTGTGGACAGGCAGTAGTTATTTCCAAAGTGAAATGATGACTTCATTTTGCCCTAAACAAAAATGGCTGCCGCCCACAGGTCAAAAAAGTGACTAAGCACACAGGCTAGTTTAAAGTAAAACTGTGGCCAGGTTATGAATTTTTTTTCTTAGGTCCTCAACAAGCTATAAATAAAGCTTTAAAACAAGCCCTCTGTAGCACTGCGGAATAATTCAAAAGAGGAGCAGTGGAGTTCTTCATGTCAAGCCTTGGCACTCTGCTTTCTCCCTCTCTCTGTGTGCCCACCTACTCTGTGTTTACATTAGAGATCAGAAAGCTGGCAGGCAGCCAAGTCACTGCTGGGAGGAGGGAGCTGAATGGTGGAAATAAACACTGAAAAATCTGTGTATTAGGATAGTGAGCGCCACTAATCATCGCTACGGATTCAAGTAGAACTACAGGCTAAACTTTTTTTTTTCCATTTTGGATAGAGCAGGAGAGGGATATAACCGTTCTCAGATTTGTTTTTACAATCTATTTCCAGTTGTGGAGATTTACCTTCACTTCCTGTCTCATTAGCAAAACAGGAAGTGAGAGAAAAGCTCTGCAAATTAAAAGGGGTTGTAAAGCTACCATTGTTTTTCCCTAAATAGCTTCCTTTCCCTTAGTGCAGTCCTCCTTCACTTACCTTATCCTTCCATTTTGCTTTTAAATGTCCTTATTTCTTCTGAGAAATCCTCACTTCCTGTTCTTCTGTCTGTAACTCCACACAGTGATGCAAGGCTTTCTCCCTGGTGTGGAGTGTCGTGCTCGCCCCGTCCCTTGGACTACAGGAGAGTCAGAACGCTCTCTACGTTGCAGGTAGAGAAAGGAGCTGTGTGTTAGAGAGCGTTCTGACTCTCCTGTAGTCCAAGGGTGGGGACGAGCACAACACTCCACACCAGGGAGAAAGCCTCGCATTACTGTGTGGAGTTACAGACAGAAGAACAGGAAGTGAGGATTTCTCAGAAGAAATAAGGACATTTAAAAGCAAAATGGAAGGATGAGGTAAGTGAAGGAGGACTGCACTAAGGTAAAGGAAGATATTTAGGGGGGGAAAAAAAAAATTGTACCTTTACACCCCCTTTAAGGGAAATCCTTGGGGACCCCCGAGGTCACCAGAACTAGTGTCCCCATTAGAAGATGTCCCCTCTATTACCTCTCCAACAGGGGCACAGACAGCAATAGAAACCTTACAGGTGATCCAATCCTCCATTCTATTCAAAATTAAAAAAAAATAAAGTTGTGTCTTTAGTTCTACTTTTCAGCTATAATTGCTGGATTTCTTATGCATTGCCACCTGCAGATGATATCTGGTATTGCAGCACATCCATGTATAATGTTTTTTTTTTGTCATTTCCCCCAGAAGCAGCCCTAGAAAATCTGGGTTTGGGAATATTGCCAATTTTGTTACTTTAAGGCCGGGTTCACACTGTCGCTGCATGCGGCACACAGCAGGGGGCCGGTGTGTGCTGGTTCACCGGTTCAGGTCCGATTTCAGCCCGAATTTTGGGCTGAAATTGAAGCTGAAACGCACCAAAAAAAAGGCACTCTTTTTTCCGACACATCGCACCGGACCCGCTGCGGAGATATGTGAACCGGCTCCATAGACAGCCAGTCACATTCTCCTGCTATGCGAATTGAATGCGGTGGAAACGCGCATTCACTTTGCATAGGTGTGAACCCGGCCTAGAATGCAAGCCCCCCCCTCCCCCCACCACAAATAAGCCTATATCAGCGTTACGTGAAATAAATAGGAATGATCATTGAGAAGCTGGAAGAGCCCCAGCACTAAAACCCTTTCAGACAGAAGATGGCCAGAGTCTGCGCCGATCGACGGGCAGCCAGTCTGAACAAATACGGAAATGATTCCATACTGAATGTATTAACAGGACCCACAGGAATGCTCCAGGCCCTGCTTTGTAATGAGAAAAATGCAGAAATGGACTTTCCTCTGGTGGAGAGACGGTAAAAGGATAAAGTAGGAGACAGGCTGGCGATTTGCAGCAAATATCATTGTCATTGTGTGTTTGCTACACATTTATCCTCTCTGGGCACAATCAGCGGCATGCCAGTTCCACCCAGAGAAGAAAACCAATTGGGAATTTTAAGAGTTAAAATTTGTGAAGACCACCAAGGCCGGGGCACCCTTTCATCACCAACAGTATTCACAGTTTTCTTCTACAACAGGAAAACAGATTAAAACCAAGTCTGTAAAATCAGACGTTCGAGGGGGGTGGGGATGAAACGGGGTAATTTAGAAGACTAGAACTGTAGGCCATTCATTTTCCCACACAATTCACTAAAAAGTGTGAAAAACTGTCATAAATAATATGTACATTGGAATGAAGGGGGTGGATGGGTCTTCGGTCAGCAGACGTTAAGTCCATCCGATGAGAACAGTCTGAAGGACCGTTTTCATTGGTTAACCGATGAAACTGACTGATGGTCCGTCGTGCCTACACACTATAGGTTAAAAAAACGATCGTGTCAGAACGCAGTGACGTAAAACACAACAACGTGCTGAAAAAAACGAAGTTCAATGCTTCCAAGCATGCGTCGACTTGATTCTGAGCATGCGTGGATTTTTAAGTTGTGCCTACTAACGATCGGTTTTGACCTATCGGTTAGGCGTCCATCGGTTAAATTTTAAACCAAGTTCCTATTTTTTTATCCGATGGTTAAACAACCGATGGGGCCCACACACGATCGGTTTTGACCGATGAAAACGGTCCATCAGACCGTTATCTCTGGCGATCCTATCGTGTGTATGAGGCCTCGATGTAGGAATATGTAAATCAATGACCAGGGAGGATAATGGATAGTAAAGGAGGTTTCCAACTTATATTGGAATCACTGCCGGGCATATGAAGGGTCCATTCACACGTCACGTTTTTCAAGGTAAATGGCGCTATGCAGCCAATGAAATTCTGAATAGGGTGTGAATGTCTGAGAACTCGGGCCCTGCTCTATTTTACAAAACACAGCGCAGCGGTATCGGTGCTTGGCGGTGAATTGCAGCACTCCGCATAGGTGCGCTGGGATTCATTTAACAATAAATGGTGATGCACCATTACAATACAAAGTGCGGTGATGTGTTATGTGTTCTATGACGGTGGTTCTCAACCCTGTCATCAAGTACCCCCAACAGGCCATGTTTTCAGGTTTTCCTTTACACAGGTGCTTTAAATCAGTCAATGGATTGGTATTTTGGAGGGTAAAAAAAACAGAAATGCCCAAAACATGGCGTGCTGGGAGTACTTGAGGACAGGGTTGAGAACCCCTACCCTACGAGATCCCTTAAATGGGCAAAATCTCTCATGACAATGCAAGTAATATCCAGGCTGCACTAACGGCTCCTATCACAAGGTGGTGTTAAACATTAAATCTAAAGCTGTGGTTCCTAGTTAGGCCACTTTCACACTGAGGCGCTTCTAAACTGACAGTAAAAACACTGAGCGCTTTTGAAGCGCTCTGCATTCATTTCAATGGAGAGGGGAGTTTTTCACAGCCCTGCCAGCACTACTGCTGTGTGAAAGCATTCATTGATTTTAATGGAAATAGGTTTTCCTGAGCTTTTTAGGCGCAGTTTTTAGCATGAAAGCGCCTCAGTGTGAAAGTGGTCTTAAAGCGGTGGCTCACCCTAAATAACAAGTTTCTACCATTAAGTCCAGCATACTAGCGTGAGCTACAGTATGCCTTTATTTATTTTTTTGGCGCCGTACTCACAGTTTAATCCCGTAGTGAAGTTTCAGACACCCCGCGGGGAATGGGCGTTCCTAGGCAGAGGGAAGATGATTGACGGCAGGCTATGGCGCGTCACGCTTCCCGAAAATAGCCGGAGTAGGTCTCGGCTCTTCGCCAAAAAAATAAATAAAGGCATACTGTAGCTCGCGCTAGTATGCTTGATGGCATGCTAAAAAAAAAAAAAAATTTTTTTTTTAGAGTGAACCCCCGCTTTAAAGCAGAAAGCTGTGAAGAAGAGGCATGCTTCTGTGTAGTGGTGAGCTTGGGCGTGCTCAGATGGCTGGGTTCACACCGATACTACAGGACAGTCATACGACTTTCATCCTACTTTGCTCTGCGACACCAGTCCTACACCCGCCCTACACCCGCCTGACTTGAATGAACAGGATACTACTTTGATCCGACTTTGTGATAGCCTGACTTGTCCTTTGACCAATCAAAACAATCCCAGTGTGAGATAAATTCCTTCTACTGCTGCTGTAATCACATGTCGGATGGTAAGGACAAGGATCCTACTTTGATCCGACTTCAATGATATTCAATGGGCTGAAGTAGGATCAAAGTCGGACCAAAGAAGTACAGGGAGCATTTTCAAAGTCGGAGCGACTTGTGTCGGACCAGTTAGGACGGCTCTCATAGGGAAACATTGATTTTCACACGTCAAGCGACATGAACTCCCAATGTCGGAGCGTTTGTTGGACCAGTGAGAACCCGGCCTTATTGTCAAAGCCTAATTGGAGAAGCTGAAGTTAGAAGCCGATTGGCTACCATGCACAGCTGCACCAGATTTTTTTACTCTCCAGGTTTAGTAAAGCAACCCCAGCATGAATGATGACGCCATTCACAAAACAGATGCCTCCGGTACGGTGTACAAGTACATGTTACCAACACACAGCAGCAAAGTTAATACAAATTATTAGAGTACAAACACAAGATCCTGGGGTACTCATTACAGTGTGCTATGCACTCACAATAAAACCAGGATTTTGCAGGATAAATCAGTATAAATATCCCCCCCCCCGAAGGATGCAGAGATGGAGGACTAGGACGTATCATGGGATGCTGTGAAAGGATAACAACGTAATACCAAAGCCACCTGCTGCACATAGACAAGAGCCAGATTCCAGGTTTATCATTTGCCAGGGAGGCACTTAAACAAATTAAAGGCACAGATTTATCAGATGACATGCCTGCCTTCAGCCTCTGCGATTAATGAGAACCGGTCATGAAAGAGCCATTGTACTAATCTGAATCTCCGCTCTTTGAATAGCATAGTCTTACTGGCCAGAAATGGATATTTGACCCGTTATTCATCCCCACCCCTCACCCACTGTAGGCAGAATTGCTGCTCTGAAAATCACATGGAATCGCCCGCTGCCGCTTCACCTGCCGTCAGAGCTCAGTGCTAATAACACAAGCTCAGCATTTGATGAAACGTCACATAACACAGAATGATGTATTTGTCTGGATTACCTCTCTGCTCTGAAATCTAATAATACAGAGAGGTACATGATCTTCAGCATCCCTTACAAGAATGGGGTGGAAATCTAGATAGTGACGATGAGAGCCCCCTGGTGGCCAGAGGCACACATTACAACACAGGGAGATTTCCTAATTTATTGAAAACTTCCTCAAGTGGCACCAGATCACTCTTCTACCCAAAGGATCAGGAATGCCACATGCGTGCCAACACGCAACAGCTGGTCCCTTGTACTAGAATGAGGATATGAAGGTATCTCTCCACTCTGTGTTGTGGTGTGTTTTCCGGTCAAAGGCCTAATCTCCATAGAGAAGAATGGTGCTCTATGTAAACCGAGTCCAAACCAAACTGCACCATCTAAATCCAAAGAATTGGGCCTCGCACCAATGACGTGCAGAAAGCTCAGTCAACTTTAATGACCGTGCAGATGGTATGTACAGCACCCACCTAAGGCCACATTACTAACGCATTTCACCCAGGGCTTAAAAGGAGAAGTGCAGCCTGGGCTTTTTAGGCTGGGCTCCTCCTCTGGGTCACAGGAGTGCAATTCGTTTTACACTCCTGTGACCTAATTTCAGCGGAGAGCGGTCTGAAGTCCTGCCATCAGTCGGGGAAAGCGCATCATCCAACTTCAAGTCTGGATCCGCCAGCTGCCCCGATTGATGGCCGTCTCAGTGAGCTGCTGAGACGGCCGCTCCTCGCCCCTCCACTGCTACTGAGAAGTAGAGCAGAAGCGATGCTGACCAACAGTCAGCATCGCTCTGCTCGGGGAGGAATGAGAACCGAGCCATCGGCGGTGTTCGGTGGCTCAGTTCTCAGTGCAGAGACGCCGGGAAACAGATGCAGCATCGGTCTGATGCTGTATCCACCAAGGTAAGTATGAATTGTGGGGGGGACGGGGACGGGACTTCTCTTAATTATAGGGATCACTGCATAGGTTAATGCAGAGGTGTCACTCTAAGCCCTGTGAGTCCTATACCCTGCCTGTGCTTAGCGCTAACAGATGCGTTTTATATGGATATTGCAGCATAAACCGTGTTTGCAAAAAAAAATAACTGTTAAACATTTAGTGTAGTATTTAGCAAAACGCACCCATAATTAGAATGAATGCCGACTTGTGTAAAAGGATTAAAATATATATTGCATCATCTCACTCGGAGATGTAACTGTAGCCATCGCAGTTGCTCTCTCTCGCCTCCTGCCTGTGATCTGGTGCACTTTCTAGCTTCTTGCAACAGAAAAAGGTGCAAAAGATTCAAACATCCAACCCTTTATTTTTTTCTTTTCCTGGTAACCTGAACTTCGCCCCTTTTTTAATCATGTCAAAGTCTCTGCCACCATAATTAGGGGCGAGTCTCTATTATCAACGCTGAGCTCAAGTAGGAAATATGATGGTTGCTATGGGGGCTCACAATCGACATTTAGAACAGAAGTTTTGTCTTCGCAAAAATAGAATACAGGTAAAAAAAATAAAATAAAAAAAAAACACAACAGGGACCATAGCTACCCCTGACCTGCAAGAAAACAAATGGTTTGACAAATTGAAGTGGAGATTCAGATTTTGGCAAAACGTCCGACTGGTTCTCTTTAATGCAATGCTGTGCAGTGAAGACTTCTTACCACGGTATAAAGTGCCATGAACAGCTGCGACAAAATGTAACTCTCAGGAATCAGCATTAATGCATGTTGGGGGTAAAAACAAACAAAAAAAAAAAATCAGTACATCTCTACAATACATATCACCAGGTTTTGTTCTTTAAAATAGGCAAGATCAGAAAAATATACTTGTTTTATGTACATCATTGTCTTTCATGTATGTTTGTGTGTTTATTTTGTACATAGTAATCTATACTGGTGCATGCTGCTCACTCAATTTGGATCAATTGTCTGTTCCATTAGTTGCACTTGCACTTTTTTTACTGCTAATTAATTGATATTTTGTAGCGACCTTTTCCCATCTAATAAATTTCATATTTTGTAAATATTTGGTTCATGAATATAGCCCGTCCTTTTACCTATAATAGCCCCTTTTTTGCTTGTGGGATACCTCCCCTCTCGGGGTCCCCCGGGGGAAATTTTCTGTTGTGTCCATATTGTTTGGCTACGGTAAGACCCCACACCTGGGGGAAGGCCTACTCTACATAGTCGCTACCATACATTAGCAGTTGTTCTGCATCAGGTACAATCTTTCCCTCTCCCCCCTTCCCCATGATTATAAGATCAGAAAAATACCCGGTGATCTTGCAAGAACTCCAATGAGCTACCAACTTCCTGTTTTAGCCGACAATGCTGCCGCCTCTGCTGCCCTGAAATCCCAAGCAGTGTTGTCAGCCCTGCCTGAGTTCTCCACTATTGAATACACCCCAGCATGTTATTTTATTCAGAAGAGGGGGGTGTTCTGAAGTCCAGTAGAGAACTGGGTAGGGCTGGCAAGCAGATCTTCAGTGCAGCAGAGGCAGCATTGTCCGCTCACTGCAGGAAGTTAATATCTCATTAGATATTTTACAGGGTCACAAACGACTTTTCTGTACTAGTAGTGTTTTTAAATAGACAAAATGTGAGGACACATGGATATGTATTGCAGAGATGCACTGAACGTTTTTGTGGATTTATTTTCCCCCAGAAATACACTAGGGCCGGTTCACACAAGAAAGTGGCACAGAAATGCGCTGCACAGTCACATGTAGTGCAGCGTGGCACAATTTGAACTGGACCGCACCAAAAGCACTACTTTTGAAAACCCACTGCAGTCGTATCACAGGCTACTTCTGTAAAATGTAATCTGGTGCAGGCAAACGCACTGTGTTTGTGATGTCAATTTAGCATTGAGTCTAGCTGCAGATCGCAAACGCAGTGCACTTTGAACGCGGTGCGGCAATTGTACACGGAATGCGAGTTTCCTGCACCACATTCTGGCGTGAATGAGCACTTAACGGGGTTGTAAAGGTTCGTTTTTTATTTTCTAAATAGGTTCCTTTAAGCTAGTGCATTGTTGGTTCACTTACCTTTTCCTTCCATTTCCCTTCTAAATGTTTTTTTGTCTGAATTTCTGACTTCCTGTTCCTCCTCAGTAAGCTTTCCACCATCATCCATGGAGGTTAGTCAGCCAGAACAGCTTACTGAGGAGGAACAGGAAGTGAGAAATTCAGACAAAGAAAAAAAACATTTAGGCCCCTTTCAGACGTCCGCTCCGCCTGTCCGTTAACGGACTTGTAATACATCCCTATGGGATCGCGTCCGTTAGCGGATGGAGCATCCGCTAGCGTCCGTCGGGATCCGGTTTTCGGACGGAAGAAAACCCTATTTTTCTTCCGTCCGGCAGAACGGAACTGATGCAGACGGACAGACGGTCCGTCTGCATCCGGTTCCCCATAGGGCAGAGCGGAGCTGAGACAGGGCGGTCCCTGCACTGTGTGCGGGGACCACCCTATCCGCCAACAGCTGAGCGGGGATCCCCGCTGAGCCGACGGAGACACACGGAGCGGACCCGGAAACGGTCCGCTCCGTGTGAAAGAGCCCTTAGAAGGGAAATCAAAAGGAAAGGGTAAGTGAACCAACAATGGACTAGCTTAAAAGGAACCTATTTAGAAAATAAAAAAAACGAACCTTTACAACCCATTTAAGGTCACCAATATGCAAAAACAACATTTCCATTTTAACATGGTAGCTGGCAAGATGAATCGCAGATGAATATGATTACATTGAAAAGATCAGTCATAAAGGAAAAAAAAAAAAAAAATTAAAATAAATTGCGTTGCACTTCCTTGTCAAATCCTTCTAAATTCAGAGAAAATGTCATAAGCGACGCCGTCAATCGGCCTTCTTAGAGGGAAATTGAGCAAAACCGCGGCAAGTGAACCTCACTGCTAGAGCCGGAGACATGAGGACAGACGGAACACAATGGGCTTAGTGATGGAAAGCACCGGAAGGCAAACATACCTATTGACTTTATCGGTTGCTCCAATAATGCCTTGGAAATGTCAATAAAAAATGATGGAAGTCTATGGTGAACAAGAGGTCTTCAGCCACTATCACAAGGCCTAATGGTCCTAGAGAAATGAACTCATAAGGCACAATAGTAAAAAGTGCAAATTTCACATAATAAAACTCAACTTTTATATGGAAAAGTTAGTTTGGTGTCCTGGAAGGTACCATTGTCCGGGAAGGTAGCAGTCTCTGTATACACCTCACTGGGGAGGGTTACTTCTTTCCAGTCAAACATCCTAGTTTGGTTAGCAGAAGTTTCATTTGCGTCTCATTGTAGATATACAAGCGTGACTTCGTGCTGCATACCTGAAAGACAGACAGCGACATGCAATTGTGAGGATATTAAAGCAGACCCCCACTTCCCATGTCATAAACCACAAACCGTAAATAAAAATAAAAAAACTGCCTTGTCTGCAGGGCTGTGGAGTCGGTAGATAAATGTTCCGACTCCTTAGTTTTATGTACTTCCGACTCCGACTCACCGACTCCTCTGTATTAATATGCGAATGTATTTTATACATTCCTTGAGGGAAAGAAACGCAACCTACCACAGGACTACTGGCTGGGAAGCCAACAGTCTACTGTATTGCACAGTTTAAGCAAAAGACAAACACAATGAAAACAATCAAGTGGCTGGATAGTAGCAGCAGGCATAAACATCAGGAACAGGATCTTTACCAGTTCAAAAATACAAACCACATTATTTGGTTGTTTTAGAACAAAAACAAAGCTTATCTATAATGAACCAAAAACAAAATCTGTAAAACCTAGAAATGGTTTATATTAATCTTGAAATGTAGTTCTAGGCTTAGCAAATGCAAATCAATTCAATGTAGAGTTCTAAGGAAGAGAATTGCCTCTGCCAGATCCTCTTTCATAGATCCTCTTTCATAGAGGCTCTTAAGTCAGACTTTATTATTGTTAGGGCTGAAAATAATCTTTCGACACTGACTTGGGTGGGTGGCATTGCAGGAACTATTCTGGCCACATCACTAACAATCTCTGGATAAACAAGGATGGCTTCTTCAACAGTAAGTTTTGATGAGCGATCGTACTTTTCAACTTCTTTCAGTGCTTTATAAAACTCCTGTTGGAATTTTTTTATTTGGACACTTACTGGTTCTCTAACATGCGTTCCCTGTAAAAGCAGAACACAACACTATGGAAAGTATAAGTATTGCAGCTCCTAATTGTGCGTTGCGTGCCATATAGTGAAGCACATGAAAAGCATGCTTCTTCACGGTCACTTAACGTGTTCGTTTTGCGGT
This sequence comes from Rana temporaria, assembly GCF_905171775.1. Lineage (NCBI taxonomy): Eukaryota > Metazoa > Chordata > Amphibia > Anura > Ranidae > Rana > Rana temporaria. The sequence goes on along the minus strand of NC_053494.1, from coordinate 23,446,886 downwards.
TACGTGAGGCACTGCATGCATTGGTCTTTATTCTTACAGTAGAGAAGTCATTAATTATAACTTTTTGTGAATTGGGACATTTAAACTTGCTTTTTTTTTTTTTATTCCAATCTAAATTTAGTAGGAGTCGGAGTCGGTGCATTGTTTGCCGACTCCGACTCCAGGTACCCAAAATTTCCCCCGACTCCGACTCCACAGCCCTGCTTGTCTGTGTCCATTTTCTCCAATCCCATTGCTTTACCCACCTCATGCTTGATGACCCCTTGCTGCCACTCAAAATTTACATCAGTGGCTGGATTTTTCTCCCTGGTTCTCCATGCTGGCCCACTGGTGAGGTCCGTGTCAAAGTTGTCAGAGTTCATGTTTAACTGTTTCTATAACTTAAGCAATGTGAGCGTCAAAAAGCCACCCAACATTGCTGAAGCCATGGCATTATATAAATAAACTGCCTAAGGAGCATGGGCAAACTCCAGAGCTGTCTTGGCTTCAGACACCCACCCCATTCCAGGAGAATGCTCGTAATCCAAAGCACTTGCATATCAAAGCGAATTTCCACATAGAAGTCAGTGGAAACGAAAATAATTTGTTCTGCGTTGACATCAATGGCATGCAATACTGCAGGTGGCCAGTGTCTCTGCAAAAGAACCTCCCACCCAATCAGCAGCAAGACTGCCGAGAGAAATTCTGCAGCATTTCAGGCAGAAACCTCACAAGCCTAGGTAGATGGCCTACAGCGGGGATAGGGGATTGTGCTGCTGGTGATTTGCCATAAGTGATGTGATCTCTAGTGGGACATGGCCCTTAATCTTCCACAGGATAACCTGCTAGTGTTGCCATAGGAACAGGAAAAAAGCAGGGAATCCCAGAGGACTGCGTAGAGCATATGTTCCACATTACATTTTAGTTTAGAACACTAAACTCTGGTTTAAAAACAAAACAAAAAACACCAATGAATTCTTAAGTATATGTAAATAGAAATCAAAAGGCAAACCATAATTTATATATATATACACACACACACATACAGTTGTGCTAATAAGTTTACATACCCTGGCAGAATTTACGATTTCTTGGCCATTTTTCAGAGAATATTAATAACACAAAAATTTTCACTTATGGTTAGCGTTTGGCCGAAGCCATTAATTATCACCTGTGTTTACTCTTTAATATCAACAGAAACTACCCAAATCACCCTGATCAAAAGTTTACATACCCCAGTTCTTAATACCGTGTATTGCCCCCTTTAACATCAATGACAGCTTTAAGTCTTTTGATCTCACTGATCTTCCCAGTGAATGGCTGTTCGGGGGAGGGGTTTCATGACGACATGTCTGATCATTGGAGAGTAGGCTGAGCAAGGGGCTTGCTATGGGGGGGAAATCGGGGAAATGGCCCAAAGCACCAGAAGGGGACCCGAGAAGGATGATCGGGGATGCTCTGTGCAAAACCATTGCACAGAGCAGTAAAGTAAAACATGTTTGCTTTTTTTTCCTTTACAAACGCTTTAAAGACGATCACTAGTACTACTATGGACTGTGGAACCCTAACCAATGTGAACAGCTTGTTCCAAACAGGTTCAGGAGTCAACAGAGGACATTACAAGGAGGCAGAAAAACACAGCAAGAACCGATTTCATATAAAATAGATTCCTGGGCCAGATAAAATAGTTTAATGTCACTTAAAGACAGGGGTAGGCAACCTCGGCCCTCCAGCTGTTGTAAAACTACAAATCCCATCATGCATCTGCCTCTAAGAGTCATGCCTGTGATTGCCAGGGTCTTGCAATGACTCATGGGACTTGTAGTTTCAAAACAGCTGAAGGGGCCGAGGTTGCCTGATCCAAGACTAGAGTACCATTCACACTACAGGAATCCATGTTCTTGTAGCATCAGTGTGCCAGAATGTACAAAAACTAGAAATGGTTCACGTGACTCTATAGCACTGTAATAACACAAGCTTTGAGAATGAACATTATTCTGTAAAACATTTCTGATGTATATAACTGATGTGGACACCTGACCATCGCACATACAGTATATGTTGTACGACCCATTACAAAACCATAGCCATTCATGTGGCGTTTGTACCTCTTTGGCCTCCACTGCTCTCACGTAGGCTGTTTTCACATTGGGCAGCAGAGGTGCGGTGACGGTATAGCCGCGCTATTTTTAGCGCCGCTATACCGTCGTATTTACCGCGATATTCGGGCACTAGTGGTGAGGTTTTCACCCACCGCTAGCGGCCGAAAAAGGGTTAATACCGCCCGCATTGCAGGCGGTATTACCGCGGTTTCCATTGATTTCAAAGGGAAGGCGCGGTATAGGAGCGGTAAACACCCCGCTCCTATACAGCTCCAAAGATGCGGCTAGCAGGACTTTTGGAGCGGTCCTACTACCGCACCGCTTCAGTGTGAAAGCCTTCGGGCTTTCACATTGAAGCCTGCAGGGCACGATTTTTTCATGCGGTATAGCAGCACTATTTTTAGCGCTGTACCACATGAAAAACGCCTCAATGTGAAAGGGGTCTAAGGCTTTCCACAAGATTTGGGATTCTAATCGGTGGGAATTTTTGCCCATTCATCTAAAGTATATTTGTGAAGTCAGGATGTTGGTCAAACTGGCTCATGGATCAGGATTCAAATCCATGCAGTGTTAAGTAGGGTTGAGGTCAGGGCTCTGTGCAGGACACTCAAGTTCCTCCACCACTAAACCCATCAAACCTTGTCTTTATGGTGTTGGTTGGGGCACAGGGTACAGTTGTGGCAGCAAAAGAAAAAAAAAAAAAAAAAGGGACCTTCCCCAAACTATAAGTGCACAATTGTCTAAAAGGTCTTTGCATGCTATGGCAAAAACAATACTATAAAACAAGTTTGGGGGGTGCTGTCTTTATATTTTTGATCATACAGGTAGGTGCGATATCCGGTATCCTCAAACAATTGTCCATACAGTATTTGAGTTATACAAGCTGATTATTTAAAAGTGAAATTTGTACAAAGAATTAAAAAAATAACACCACAAAGACATCCACTTACTTTGCTCTTTAAGGCGTAGCCAACATCTGCAGTCCAATTAAACCTGGGGAGGAAGGGATCAGTTCTAATTAATAATAAGCCCCAATAGGTGCAATTCTTCTAAGTTAACAACAAGTTGCTTTAGCAAGCCCACAGTATAAAACTCCTAAAAGTAATAAAGTAGAACTCCAGACAAAATAATTTTTATATTCTGTATGATGTAAAGCGCTGCGCAAACTGTTGGCGCTATAATAATCCTGTATAATAATAATAATAATAATAATAATAATAGAATGTGGAAGGCTCAGGTTCTTACAGATGTCATTATCCCCACCGGGAAGATGTCCCAGGAGCTCCTGTGTCTCACAATAAGGAGAAGCTCTATAACATGCACAGCAATAACAGTACAATTATTATAGTAGGTGTGTTAGAACCTCTTTCAGGATTTCTTTGCTGTGTCCCCGTTGGCAGAATTTGCTCACTTCAAGTTGTAACTCTCCCTCGTTTTTATGTAAAATGAACACACATAGCTGGAAATCGTTAATAGAAACTTGTCGTGAAACAGATTTCTTACACTTTGGGTTGTGTCTAAACCCTGGTAGGAATGTACTGCCATTCACAATCTTAGCAGGTTCTTCATCCATATGTCACCGGTAGTGAGAGCCTCAATTCAGGGAATTCTTTGTATATATTCCTAGATTGTAAGCTCTAAGGAGCAGGGCCCTCCGATTCCTCCTGTATTGAATTGCAACTGTACTGTCTGTCCTCAGGTTGTAAAGCGCTGAGCACATATACCGTATTTTCCGGCGTATAAGACGACCTTTTGTACTTAAAAATATCCCCCAAAAGTCGGGGGTCATCTTATACACCGGATGCAGAGTCAGGCAGACTGCGAGCGTCCATTATTCAAAAGCCGCGCCGCCTCCTCGTCCTGTTCCATGATAGGCGGAACACTCCATTTCCCAGCAGAGCCTCTGTTCAGTGTTCCGCCTATTACGGAGGTCCTCTCATCCTCGGCCAAGAGGACCTCCGTGATAGGCGGAACACAGGCTCTGCTGGGAAACAGTGTTCCGCCTATCACGGAACAGGAGGCGGCGCAGCTTTTGAACAATGGACACCGGAAGTCTGACTGACTCTGCATACAGGGAAAAGATCTGGAGTTTGGCACAGTGAGGCAGGCAATAGGCACAGTGAGGCAGGCAATGGACAGTGAGGTGTGTCGGAAGGGGGTAGTCTTATATGACAAGTATATCCCAAAACCAACCTTTTAGCTGGAAAATTAGGGGGGTCGTCTTATACGCCGCCAAATACAGTAAATCCTGTATAATAATATTCTCCTCCCGCTTTACTATGGTGTGTTACTAACCCACAACTAGTATGCAGTTCAGGCTTCACTGGCTGCATGTTTGTTTTTGGAAAGTGACCATGTAGGGAAGATGGGCGACAGACCGAAAACCAGCAACATCCTGAAGACATGCTGTAAATGTTAAGTGCATGCCCAATCTCCAAAACTGCAATGAGAACTAAACACCGGATCCCTCTGACAGGTAAAGCTCTGGAACATCCTTAGAGGGTCAAAGCTTGCCTGCCCTTTCCTTACTCCTTCAAATTGCTTTTAGTAAGTAGGAAAGCCGGTCATAGTGCTGGACTAAAAGGTGTGAATGTGTGGGAGCACAGGGGACTGCTGTAGAAGCCATCCATGCAGGACAACGTGACAGGTTCTTTCGCTAGAGCACTCCGCACCTCGATACCTACCTTGCATGCACATCCCTGTCACCCAATTTATCTGTAGGAGTGCCAAGTTTAAGCCTGGTCTAATATCTGTATGAAACATGGTTATGCTTTCACGTTTAATAAGTTTCACCTCTTCTCTACGTGACAAAGCGATTGGCTGCTCAGGCCCGAGTGCTACATCCTGGGATGCAGAGATGATAACATACGCCTCATTTCAAGAAGTACCGGGCATTGCCAAGGGTCTGACACACAGTTAGAGCATCAGGAGAAATTCCTGAAGAATCCGTAGGTGAGGGGGGGTATCCCATGAATGGGCAAAAAATTACAGGTCCTCTATAACCACTATAACCCCCCGGAAGTGTTCACCCCCTTCCTGACCAGAGCACTTTACAATATGGCAGTGTTTTAACTGACAATTGCGCGGTCGTGCGACACTGTACCCAAACAAAATTTGTGTCCTTTTTCTACCACAAATAGAGCTTTCTTTTGGTGGCATTTGATCACCTCTGCGTTTATTTTTTTGCGCTATAAACAAAAAGAGACTGACAATTTTGGGGGGGGGGGGGGGGGGGGAAACACAATATTCTTTACTTTTTGCTATAATAAATATCCCATTTTTTTTATATTTTTTTTTCACAGTTTAGGCCGATATGTATTCTATATATTTTTGATAAAAAATAAATTAAAAAAATAAACAAGCAATAAGCGTTATATTGAATGGTTTGTGCAAAAATTATAGCGTCTACAAAATAGGGGAGAGACTTATGGCATTTTTATTATCTTTACTGGTAATGGCAGTGATTTTCCTTCAGGGAGCTGGGGAGGAAGCGGGAGCTGGGGAGGAAGCGGGAGCTGGGGAGGAAGCGAGAGCTGGGGAGGAAGCGAGAGCTGGGGAGGAAGCGAGAGCTGGGGAGGAAGCGAGAGCTGGGGAGGAAGCGAGAGCTGGGGAGGAAGCGAGAGCTGGGGAGGAAGCGGGAGCTGGGGAGGAAGCGGGAGCTGGGGAGGAAGCGGGAGCTGGGGAGGAAGCGGGAGCTGGGGAGGAAGCGGGAGCTGGGGAGGAAGCGGGAGCTGGGGAGGAAGCGGGAGCTGGGGAGGAAGCGGGAGCTGGGGACACGCTCCACCCCCCAGATACTACAGAAGTGCCAAATGTCTTGACATCAAGAAACCAGGAAGTAACCTGGTCTTCTCGTCATCAGGGAAAGAGTAGAAGCTGCTAGCAGGATCACCAGGTAATCGCAAGATAAGGCACATGGGGATTAAATATTATTGCTAAATAGAAAATGTAATGTGGGGTTTACAGACACTTCAAAAGAAAGAGCAGACAGGAGACTGATGAGGTAAATGTGAGAAAAAACAAAAGAGACAAATGATCCTTACCTCGTTACATTTTTGATCAACATATCGATCATCCGGTGGCCGAAAATCTGAACAGGTCCACATCCATGCAGCAAAAAAACAGATATGAAATTTGCAGCAAAAACGCCACCGCGATAGTCCAGTCTAAAAATAGGATAAAGTATAAATGCTTCATAAACTCTGGAGCGCTCCAGAGAACAAACATGGAATTATTCCAGAACACCAAGGCCCCTTTCACACCTGTGGACTGTATGTCCGATTTTTCATCCATCCGTTTGCGGATGAAAAAGGGACATACATTGGTCCCTATGAGATTGTGGGTGTCAGCGGATGAACATCCGCTGACAGCCGATCTCGTCCGCCTCCACAATGATCCGATTCTGCAGACAGAAGAAAACACTATTTTTCCTTCCGTCTGCGGATCGGATGAACACGGACATACGGTCCGTGTTCATCCGACCCCCCCATAGGGGAGAGCGGAGAAAAGACAGGGTGTGTGGGGACCGCCCTGTCATCCGCCGGCTCAGCGGGGATCAACGGAGCGATCCCCGCTGAGCATATGGAGGCGGATCATTACTGGTCCGCCCCGTGTGAAAGAGGCCTAACAGTTTATTTAACACATTTAACTTTTTCTTACGTGTTTAACACTTGCTGTTCGTTGTCATTCATCTCCTTTTGAATGTTTGTCATGAATGCCAGCAGCAATGAGTTCATAGGCATGATGTTCTGAATAAGTAGCTCCAGGGCCCAGAGGTTTGACTATTTAGGAGGAAAGAAATTTGGTGGATCAATACAAGTCAAAGCAAACTTTATTCAACCAGTAAGTTTTAGTCTACCCAAAAGTGATATTTTAGTCATTGGTGGAGTTATCCCCTAGATCAGGGGTCTCCAAACTGCGGCCTAAGGGCCAGATGCGACCCTTTGCTTGCTGTTATCCGGCCCTTGGGGCACTATTCCTTCCACTGACACCAACAATGGGGCAATATTTCTCACCAATACGAATTATGGAAAACTATTCCTCTTACTATTAGGACCACCAACCCTGAGGCCATATTTATTCTCACTGATGCTGGGCCCGGGATATATTCTCCCCTGCTGGCCACAATCCGACCCTCCTAAAGACTGAAGGACAACAAACTGGCCCACTGCTTAAAACATTTGTGGAGTCCCCCTCCCTAGATCAATGGTTTTCAACTCTTTCCTCTGGACCCACTAACAGGCCAGGTTTGGAAGATAACTGAAATACATCACAGGTGATATCATTTGCTGCTCAGTGATTGCAGTAATCTAGTCTGCATCTCCCCAAGGTAATAAATAAAAACTGGCCTGTTAGTGGATCCTGAGGACAAGAGTTGAGAACCACTGCCCTAGATAGATTACGCTAACAGTTATCTCCAGCATAATTCGCTTCCCTAAATCTGTCTACCTGTAGATTTAGGTGTTCCCACCCACCTTTCCCCATTCCAGATCCTCCTGTTACATTTTTCACAGTATAGAGGGAAGCGGATGATGGTGTGGCTCCCAGTAAGCCCTGAAGTAAAGATCTACACCAAAGCGTGGAAAGGCATTAGTAAGATTTGGAGAAAATGCTTACGGGGAAAACTGAATTTTTGGTTTACCTGTAAAATTTCTTTCTTGGGGTACATCCCAGAACACAGGGTACCTTCATATAAATTATGATAGGGTTATGCTGCTAGAGTCAGGTGATTGTATGCAGGAATTCCCCTCCTTGATATAACCCCTTCCAGCTATTTTATTTTATTATTTGTTAAGCGCCAAATACAGTTCAAGAACTGCGCCTAAGCGCTAGACAGACCAAATACATATACTGATAATCAAAAAAATAAGCATAGCAGATATCACATACAGAATAGATTAGTAATAAATAACAACTGAAATAACATAAGGAGGATCATCTAAACAGAGGAAAAAAATTTTAAAAAAAAAGAAAAGAAAGACGAAATAAAGAAAGAAGATATGCAAGGCTTCTGTTTTTGTGTAGCAAGCCATGAACCACAAATGAAGAAGGTGGGATCCCTGTGTCCTGTATGTCCAAGAAAAGGATATTACAGGTAAAAACGAAAATCCCATTTTCTTTCTCGCACCTCCCAGAACACATGACATCTTCATATCCATTACAACAGGGATGTCCCAAAGAACTCCATGGGGAGATGGAAATACAGCGACAAACCAACTGGCCCCAAACAACTTAAGCTTAACAGGTTAGAACCACATGCAAAACTCACTAACCAAAGGAAATAGCCTTTTGGGCTCAAACATCCACTTGGTATAAAAGCATGAACTGAAGACCAGGTAAGCAGCATTACAAATGTGAGCCATCAAAGCCTGGTGATGAATGGCCCAGGAAGGACCAACACACCTGGAAGAGCCTCAATCGGAAATGGTGGAACTTTTACATTGTAAACTTTAGTAATATGCTGAAGGTTCCATCAATAAATGGTAGACTTGAAAGCAGTGTGATCTTTCTTGGGCCTTCTGAAAGCACAAAGAGGAAAGCTGAGCAGTCAACTTAAGGTAAAAGCTGAGAGCATGAACCTCATCCAAATATATGAAGAGCCTTGTCCTCCAACATCTGAGGCTTTGAATAGAAAGAAAGCAATAGAATGACCTGGGTGAGATAAAACAAAGAAACCACCTTGGGTGGTTGAGGCCATAGAACCTCCTTACAAGTAACAGCTGCCAATTCTAAAACCCTCCAAGCTGAAGTCATGGCAAATAAAACAAAAAAACCTTTGAGTCAGAAGGACCAAAGGATTATCCTGGATGGGTTTAAACAGAGAACTCTGCCAAATTGAGAAAGTATCAAGTTAAGGTCCCACAGTTTTAACCGATGGAACAATACAAAAGGCACACACCAAGGAATGTGAAACATTCAGTGTCTAACAAAAGACCTCCAAGACCAAAATTGTATTATTGATTGTATTTAAGGGCATTCCCAGATCAACTCCAGACTGGAGGAACACCAAGATGAAGCCCACAAGATATTTGCAAGGAAAAAAATCCCCTAGCCTCACACCAAGCAAAATAGGATTTCCAAGATCCAAATTAAATCTTCCTTGAAGTCAACTTCCAAGCCTTTAGCAATTATTGATTTAGAGACTTCCCCCACAAGAAAGGAAGGAGATCCTCTTCCTCCTGAGCAGCCTTTTAGTGCCTCCTTCATGATATATGAACACCGAAATGGTGTTCAACTGAATCTTTAGAAAGAGGCCCTTCAATTCCAGATGTTGATGGGCAACAACCTCTTTTGTGACCAGGTCTACTGGATGGAGAGATCTCCTAGAACTCCACCCCAGTCCATCAGGATGGCATCCATCATCAGCACCCTCCAGAGGGAAATAGGATTTCCTCCATCTCCAACAGCCGTGAAGATATCCACTAGTCCAGACACAGTCCCATGCTGGAAAGTAATGGCATCAAGAAATCCAATGACTGATAACCCCTGTCCCATGCTGCAAAGACATTCCTTCGGAGGTGCTTGGAATGAACCTGGGCAAAGGGCACTGCCTCCAAGAGGGCAATAAACCCTCGTGCAAAAGTGAATTGAGGAATCGCTCAATCTTGAGAAGACCTCCTGAGTCTTTAGAGAGACACTTATCTGGAGGGAAAATCAGTCTCCCTGACCAGAATCAGCCCAAATATAACAACCCCTGGGTTGGGACTAAGACCAACTCTTACAAATTCCAGAGTGTGTTTTTGTTTTTTAGGGACTCCTCAGCACCTAAATCCCCACATATATGCCATTGCTGATATATGGCCTGCCAACAAGTGTAAAAAACAAAACAAAAAAACATACAACTCTTTGCTGGGAACATCCAGTCGTTGAATCGGGGAGGAAACTGTCTCATCCATTGTCTGGCTATGATTTTCCTAGACGAAAAATTGTGTTTCATGCAAAAAAAAAAATCTTAGTGAACGTAGGTTCTGAAATCAGGGAAAATCCCCAACAAGCACTCACATTTTTTAATAGGTGCTCAAAGTGAATGCCACAGATGGTGCCATGGCACAACCAGATGCAAAGATTTGAAGTCACCAGCACTGGTGACATTGCATCTGGTCAGACTGGAGACACATTACATGAGAATGCTAGAGATCACTGCTAATACTGCCTCTAAAATACAAATCTCTTTCACATTTGTGCTCCTTAAAAATAACTTGCGTCACAATTTTTATTTCTACTGGTAAGCTCTACTATTCTGTAAACTAAACATAAACTCTACAAAACACTTGGGTATAAAACTCACCCCAAAGGCGAAGACCAGTTCCAACATGGGAGGCAGAGGAAGAGCTGCAGACAGCATAAAGCGGGTGACAGCTTGAACAATCATTATGAACTCCGCAGAAACCCTATGAGGCTGCAGGAAAAGAAAGAGGAGGCAAAAAACACACAGAAATTATTTGCAAATGTAATAGAAATAAATAAAATGTACTTTTCAACATTGTCACTATGCAGAATACCCAATTGTACAACTTTACAAAAATGTTCATTCCGGGGGGTGGGGGGGAATGGGGCGATCGCTGACACAGAGTTGGCGAGTATAACATTTTTAAAATAAAAACAAACATTACTTTAGTAACACCAACAAAAACTCTTAATGATGCATGAAAGACAAAAAGCACAGCCTACCTGATGAAATGGAGGCGGTAAGTTTGGCATATTGTGTCTCTGCAGCTCATCCAGAATTGGACACGACATATCTAGCAGCATCTAGATTAATCAGAATTAACAAAATCAGTGCCTGGAAAACTGCCTGCACCTCCCAAATGTACCTGTCGGTTCCTGGTCACCTGATCGCTGTGATAGCCAATTGGAGGCCTACACAGCGATTAGTCGCTCTGAAGCCCGCCCATGTGTTTTCCTTTCTTTCTCTTCTGAATGGAGAGAAAAATGTATTGTATCTTTCTTCCCATGCAGGAAAGAAAGATGTAAACAAAAGTGTGTTAAAAAAATACATAAAGAAAAAATAATAGCTAGATTAAAGGGGTTGTAAAGGTAAAAAAAAAAAAATTCCTTAATAGCTTCCTTTACCTTAGTGCAGTCCTCCTTCACTTACCTCATCCTTCCATTTTGCTTTTAAATGTCCTTATTTCTTCTGAGGAATCTTTACTTCCTGTTCTTCTGTCTGTAACTCCACACCGTAATGCAAGGCTTTCTCCCTAGTGTGGAGAAAGCCTCTTGAGGGGGCGAGCAGGAGTGTCAGGACGCCCACTAACACACAGCTCATTTCTCTATCTGCAAAGTAGAGAGCGTCCTGACTCTCCTGCCCGTCCCCTCCCCCCTCAAGAGGCTTTCTCCACACCAGGGAGAAAGCCTCGCATTACGGTGTGTAGTTACAGACAGAAGAACAGGAAGTGAGGATTTCTCAGGACATTTAAGAGCAAAATGGAAGGATGAGGTAAGTGAAGGGCCAGTTTTTAATTGATAAAAAAATATCAGGAGATATTTGTTGCCATTTACAACCAAAAGAAGCCCAATTTGTGCTAAAGAAAAAGTAGTTTGATGAGGTGTACAGTTTTATTACTGCATGTCCAAGGTGCAAAATTGTGTTAAGGCATTAACATTTGTTTTACTTTGTCACTGAGGGGTTAAACTATATGCTCTAATGTAGGGGTCTCAAACTGGTGGCTCTCCAGCTGTTGCGGAACTACAAGTCCCATCATGCCTCTGAGGGAGTCATGCTTGCAACTGTCAGTCTTGCAATGCCTGATGGGTAGTTTCGTAACAGCTGGAGGGCTGCCAGTTTGAGACCCCTGCTCCAAATGACAAGGTTTCATACAAAACATAAAAAATGTAGTTTTATGTCCACTTGGGGGGGTATGTGGTGTTGGAGGATGAGGAAGGGTGTGTGGCTGCCTACCTTTTACTAGTTGTATCCTAAATACAGTAATACCTCGGATTGCGAGTAACACAGTTAAAGAGCGCTTTGCAATACGAGCTATTAAAAAAAAAAAAAATAACTCAGTTTGCGAGTGTTGTCTTGCAACACGAGCAGGATTCAAGCCTTGGTGATGTGCAGTACCGCATTTGGCCAGAGGTGCTGGGGCACTGGCGTCACTCGGAAACACTCCGTTTCCGAACCTTTCCAAGGGATCCCGAGTGCATCTGAGCAGTCTCCAAGTCTCTCTCAATTTCGCTCCACGTCTGGCCACACGCGGTATTGCATGCAATGGAAGTCTATGTGGAACTAATTATCTTCGTTTTCATTGACTTCCATGGGGAAACTCGCTTTGATATAAGAGTGCTTTGGATTACAAGCATTCTCCTGGAACGTATTATGCTCATAATCCAAGGTTCCACTGTACACCTTTAACTCTGACGCAAAAAAATAAAAATAAAGTGTAATTTGGCTTGATGCTATAATGACAGTACAATAGCACTGAGGCACCGGTCATCAGCACAGTCTGTCAAAGTGAGCTTAACCCTTGCCCTGCCATCAACATGCATTATACGTTGGCAGCAGCGGGTGGTTTTATAAACACTCCTGGCTGTTACAGCACCAGAAGGGCATGTAAATCTGACAAGTCAGCAGTAGATGTCCACATATCCCCAGCAGTTGCATTGTACATACCCTATAAAAATTGTACATATAACCATTTATATTCCATACCATCTGAAAATCTTTATCAGGTTCGGGGATAACCCTTGGCATTAGCTTCCCGTCCTTTGACAAACAGTCACTGGTACTCCAGATGCGGACCACCGTACTCCAGCACCTGACCTAAATGAAATAGTACAAAATGTAAAGTTAAAGGGGTATTACATGTCACAATTTTTTTTTGTTAAAACAAAATAGACAAGACTAACACTTTGTAATGTACAGCATATGTCTTTATGAAAACACATATGCTTATGCTTATAGTAACATACATTGTGCCCCCTGGTAGATATTCCTTTCATAGGAATGAATGGAAATGGAATGGGCAGTGGGCCATCCACCAAGCTGCACAGAGAAAGTCTGGAAATGCGCAGTGGGGACAGGTAAGCAAGACTTTGAAGGGATGCCAGGGGAGAGAGGCTTAGGGCCTCCAATAAAAGTACCGTATTTATCGGCGTATACCGCGCACTTTTTTGCCCTGAAAATCAGGGCAAAATCGTGGGTGCGCGATATACGCCGATACCTGGGCCGAGTTTGAAACACTGCGCCGGCATATACCGAGCGCAGTACACTCGGGTATAGTCGGGCAGGCTCGGCTCCTCTCGCGGTCGCGTCCAGGACGTGACCGCGAGAGGAGCCGAGCCTGCCCGACTATACTGCGCTCGGTATATGCCGGCGCAGTGGTTCAAACTCAGCGCGGGAAGCGGGGATCGAGAGGGGAGGACACCACGATGGCCGCAGAAGGACGCCGGACCCGACAAGGAGGACACCACCGAAGCCGCACCCGACGAGGCCGCCGATGGACGCCGCGTAAGACACCAAAACTGTAAGTACCAAAATGTTTTTTTTTTTACAGGAATGCGGGTCCACTTTAGGGGTGCGCGCTATACGCCGGAGCGCGCAATCCCCCCCGATAAATACGGTAATTATCCTTGGAGAAAGACACATTAAAACAAATGACTAACCTCATGTATAAATGCATTATTGCAGAGCAGGATTCGAAGGGCTATTCGTAGGAAAACCCCAGCCTTTAGTGGAGGACCTGTTGAAGTACAAAGCACTGTAAGTTATGGGATAATACCTTCCAAAAGTTGCCTGCTGTATTTGCTTCCAATTTAGGTGAATATAGCATTGTCTTGTTCTTCTGCATCTAAACTACCCACCCCCCCCCCCCCCCTCATGCAAGTCAATATGAATGCAAACTAAACTGCAAGATAGCGCTCACATCATTCTTCAGAGTCTGACTCCAATCAGCACAAGCCCTCAGCCATTTAACCCCTTCCATACCGGGCATTTTCACCCCCTTCCTGCCCAGACCAATTTTTAGTTTTCAGCGCTGTTGCACTTTCAATGACAATTGCGTGGTCATGCAACACTGTACCCAAACTAAATCTTTATGTTTTTTTTCCCCCCACAAATAGAGCTTTCGTTTGGTGGTATTTGATCATCTCTGCGGTTTTTATTTTTTGCGCTATAAACAAAAGAAGAGCGACATTTTTTTTTTTTTAAAAACACAATATTTTTTTCTTTTTTATTTAATAAATATCACAATTATAAAAAAAAAAAAAAAGCAATAATCGCATATTGATTGGTTTGTGCAAAAGTTATAGCTTCTACAAAATAGGTGATAGATTTATGGCATTTTTATTTTATTTTTTACTAGTATTGGCGGCGATTTGCGATTTTTTACTGTGACCGTGACATTGCGGCGAACACATCGGACACTTTTGACACGTTTTTGGGACCATTCACATTTATACAGCGATTAATGCTATAAATATGCATTGATTACTGTGTAAATGTGACTGGCAGGAAAGGAGTTAACCACTAGGGGGTGTTGAAGGGGTTAATATGTTCCCTAAAGTGTGTTCTAACTGTAGGGGGGAGAGGACTCTCAAGGGGAGGAGACCGATACTTACCTTTTTTGAGATAGATGTTCTCCCGTCGCTTCCGGGTATGGGCTGCGGGACTGGGCGTTCCTATTTGATTGACAGCCTTCCGACGGTCGCATACAGCGCGTCACGAGTTGCCGAACGTCGGTACGGCGCCTGCGCACCGACGTTCGGCTACTTTCGGAAACTGATGACGCGCTGTATGCGACGGTCGGAAGGCTGTCAATCAAATAGGAACGCCCAGTCCCGCAGCCCATACCCGGAAGCGGCGGGAGAACATCTATCTCAAAAAAGGCAAGTACTGCATTGATTTTAATCAAAACACCCGATTCTGCTTCCCGTAATTAGGCCCAATCTAATGTTAAACATTTTTTTTTTGGGTGAACCTCCACTTTAAGGTTAGGGTTGAACCACAAGGGACTGTTGGGGGGAGGTCTGCCATGAATCAATAGACATTTTCACAAATAAACGTTTGGAATAGTGAGAGGGAGGTTTGGATTAAGGACATGCCCGGTCCAGGTGGTGTGCATCTCCTATAGACAATGTTGTGGAGTGACTTTCTTTTGACACAGAAGGTCCTACCGAGATGCATTTGCATTGCGAGCAAAGCAGGTCACATGCAGTCTTTGGCCAAGACATCGCTTGTATATAAAGTCAAAATTTTTATAAAAAAAAAAAAAAAAATTGCTGGTCTTGCAAAATGTTCTCCAACCAAGCGACTCTCAAACTAAGGTTTTACCGTTTATGGAAATATATACACATACATAGAAAATTTTTAAAAGGAGTTGTAAAGGGAAAACAATTTTTTGCCTAAAATGAATGTCTGCAAGGTAGACAGACAGAATAGTGTAATGATTCTGTTAAAAAAA
Source organism: Rana temporaria (assembly GCF_905171775.1). Lineage (NCBI taxonomy): Eukaryota > Metazoa > Chordata > Amphibia > Anura > Ranidae > Rana > Rana temporaria. Next base: position 23,431,408 of record NC_053494.1, on the reverse strand, counting down.
CGAGTAAATACCTATTAAATTCCTTCATCTATATCACCTCCGGCATTCTAGTTTCTGTTCTCTCATTCACTTCCTGGTTTGCGGCGCTCGTTCGTGTAAGAACTACATTTCCCAGTATGAATTGCGGCACGCCCAGTAATTCACACCTCCTTGAAGTCTCTAACACGTAGAGAGCGTCCTGCCACACAGATGTAGTTCCCAGGAGGGGGTGAGCACGTTACTGACCACCGCAGTAAAGCCTCCCATCACGGTAGTCAGTAAAATCCGACAAGCAGGAAGTGAACAGAACAGAGAAGAAATAGAGCAACTTCTGAGCAAAAACGAACAATGAGGAAGTGAAAAGAGGAATGTCTGCAGGTAAAGGATGATTATTATAACAAAATGTTCCTTTACAACCCTTTTAATGCTATGATTTTGTAATGGACGCAACACAAGCAGTACCTTCACATGGAATCCACACTTCACCCGCTACTGGCTCCTTCCCTGGTGGACAACTATTGGTGTGCAGCATAGTAAGGTAGAGTTCATACTGGTCCGGTGTGAGAATTGAGGCCACAGAACACTGCATTCCCTTGGTCTGCAGCAGAAAGAGAGCTGCTTGAGCGAAGTTGCCAAACTTGCACATGTAGAAGGCCATCTTCTGCTTCAGGCAGAACAAGCTGCATAGCAAATAAGCAGAAAAGTTAAAAACTTTGAAAAAGTGCTGTACAGTTCTAAAATCAGAATAAAAAGCATACGATTTAAGGCAAAAAAAAGAAAGGGGGGGGGGGGTACATCTTTGCACTACATGCACATTTCCCCTTCATTCTTTTCAAGTGGAACTATAATTATCTTCAAAGTTCCCTGCTAACATTTTCATCATGTCTGCTTCTGGGTGCCGATTTGAGACCTTTTTTCATTGGCCGAGTCACTACTGCCCATGAACAGCGTTCATTCATCTTGGCACTGCTGAAAATGTACATTGAGCTGCACATACACGGCTCATTGTACAGTGCACCAGTCAAGTTAAAAAAATAAATAAAAATAAAACCTTTAATGCAGAAGAGAGGCTCTGCCTGTTGCCCCCCAATTTTGTATACAATTTTTTAATTCCACTTTAGCAACCTCATAACTGGGCACTTACACCCCTTGCTGCCCAGTTAAATTCCCAGCGCTTTCGCACTTTGAATGACAATTGTTTGTGCAATGCTGTACAATTTTTTTTTTTTTTTTTTTACATTTCCTTCCCATAAATAGAGCTATCCTTTGGTGGTATTTAATAACCGTTTTTTTTTTTTAAAAGATCGAAAATTTTGAAAAAATAAATAAGTTTTAGTTTGTCAGAAAATATTGTAAAGTAATTTTTATCCTTCACTGATGTGTGCGGATGGGGAGGCACTAATATGCAGCACTGATGAGTGACATGGATAGGCGTCACTGAAGGGCACAGACTGGTGCTGCAATGTAATCAGGGCACCGATGATCATCTCTCCGATTACCTATACAGGTCTCCTCTGTGAGATGCTGATGATCAACTCTCCTCACCTCACACTATCAGTGTGAGTCGAGGAGAGACAATAAAGTTCCTTGCTTACATATGATAATCTGTGATTGAACACAGCTGATCACATGGGTAAAGAGCCGTGGCTCTTTACCGAGAACGGGGTCGTGCCGAGTCCCAGCACACCCACGTTCATGCGATCGCGGCGAGACTGGGCGACGTCATATAGAACGAGAGACACCCTGTGTTAGATTTTAAATGTATTGATATTATGTTCTAAAGGTCTCTGAATCAATGCTTAAACATGGTAGCATTTGAAGGTTTGTTAAAGACAAACAAAGGTCAATGTAGGTTAGGCCATATCTATTCTTAAAAACATACGTCAAGAAGATGGGTGGAGATGATACTTAAAAATACCTAAGTGGGTGTGAACGATCATCGCAACCTTCTTTGGAAACGAGCCAATTGTGCTTAGTTAGCTGTTAAACTTGTATAAGAACACATGATGAGCGTAGTAAGTTAGGATTTCCTGGGTCTCCCGGCCCGACAGGAGAGATGGGGGGAGGGAGGACCCTCTCCCAAGCAAGAGAGATCAAATCATCTTAACATCTATTTCCTCCTTCTGTAACTTTGTGATGCCTACCTGCCATGATGTCTGTAACAACGTAACAATGTAAGCATAAGCTGTCTGTTTGCTGTCATAATCGTTGGAAGAAATAAACCATCATATAATGAAGTTATGTCTGAATATTTTGGAAGCAACGCCTGGATAGGAAGAGGTTTTTGACAACACATCGCATGACACCTGTTAGAGGCATATGTCCACTATGTCCTCTGTTCTATCTCTGTCACCTCTTCCCCGTGCCCCCCTTGCATTTAACATTTGTCGCGCCAGCCAGACTGGTCATTTTTTTCCTAAAGCCTTGACAAGGGGGAAATGAAGAAATGAAGTCAAAGATGTTGTTCTTTCAAGTCTTGAAGAAAAATACGACCAAAGCACCTAGAACTGTAAAAGGCGTTTGTTTTCCATCAGACGAGAGAAGGCTCTAAAACACAGGGTGAGTTTTTACGCTGTTTTGTTTTCTCACCACCTGTCAGAATGCTTGTAGATTACGAGCAGAAGAAAAAAAAAACGTACAAGGCTTACACAGGGCTACTGAGCCAAAGCTATTTTGGACAGAAAGTTTCAAGATATCATGCAAAATCCATTGAGGACTTTTCTGGTTATGGAGAAAAATCGTAGACGTTTACGTACGTGAAGAAAGCTGCCAAATAGAAGCTTCACGTTATTTTTTTAAGGCCACCATTGTAGTCACACAGGCAGATGTACACTTTGAGTGAGCTATTATGGATTTTTGATGTTTGAACTGTCCAAGAATACACTATACATTATACATTCCTTTCGCATACACAAAAAGGAGAAAGACATTATTTTTTACGCACGCATCTTTACATTTGTTTACTTGAGGCTACTTTACAGCTTAAATAAACATTTACACTAACACATGAGCCAGAAGGAACGGAAAAAGAACAAAAATAAGAAGGCGAGCCACGATCAAGAGAAAATTAATTCTTCAAAGAAAATAAGGACATTACTCTTCCAAGATAAAGCAACGTATGAAGATACAGCAACATGAAAATGCAACAAGAAAAATCACCAAAGATAGACAATGTAACAAACAAACGAAAGAAACTAAAGTTAAGAAGACAAAGTTAAAGGACATTGCATCTCTTGTTTTTTTAAGTGTACACAGGAAAATCATTCTAAACAAAGGGGTAAATATGTTTTTTATATAAGTGGGTTAACATGGGATGGTTAAAAATCTCAAGGTTCAGAAGTATATCTCAGTAATATTCGGGAATTTATATATTCTATATATATATATATGTGCAGGCATGTAAACAGTAGTGGGGTAATTAATTAATTAATACCAGAGTGTAAGAAGTTCTTTAATAAGGAAATTAAGTTTAATGCTGCATATATATGTTCGGGAATATTTTAGCCTAAAACAACAGAAATGTGTTATTGCATGTCATTCATAACATGACAGGGGCAGAAGTTTAAAGGAAAAACTATTGATTAAGATTATGTAAGAACTGTATAAAATTCAGTTAATGGTAAACAACAAGGTATTTAGTATTTAACAAAAATCTTACAGATTTGGTTGTAGAAAATAATAAGTTAAGGATTGAGCAATTTTTACAAAAGTTTGCAGACTTGGGTTTGGTTATTTAATTAAAAGTAGTAAATTGTTCTAAATTACTAAAGTTTACCCAGGAAAAATATTAAAATATGAAAGTTTTGTTCAATCTAATATTAGCAAAAATTGAAGAAAAAGTATTGTTAAAAGTTTTTATAATTGACCATTTCTGATGAGAATGAGAATTTTGTTTGGAGGAATTTTCTTAGGAAATTGGCCAATTCACAGTTCATTAGGCTGGAACTAATCTGTGAAATTTCATGAGATTTTCTCCTAAACAATGTTTTGTCATTATTATAATCAAGAAATGTCATATTATAACGTTATGTACATGATTTTTAGCAGATGTACAAACCAAATATGCTTTAAAATTTTGAAAAAAGGTTAAAAATTGTAAAAACGATAAAATGAGATTGGTTGAAAATTGTATAGTGAATGGTAGCTAAGACTGACAGTGACAGATCTTTCTTTGGAAGTGTGTCATTAACAGAGAAATGGAGGTCGAGTTACTAAGCAGATGGTCAGTCATGACAAGAGTTTTTTCCCCTATGGATCTGAACACGTTAGTGTTTAAACTTTTTTCAGAAATCTGAAATAAAGGTGCATGGTTGGAAAAAATATTTAATAAGGTATTACTAAGTACTAACTAAAGTAATTGTTTTAAAAAAAAAAAAACGTGGATTCTGCACCATTTGTTTTGATAAAACTAAAGTTGTTATTTTTAAACATGAGGGTGTCAACACAAGGCCTTGATTAAGCTTTAGTCTAGAGTGACAATTGGATGTTAAAAAGTAAGGTCAATTGAAGCTAAAGTTATGCAGTGTAATAAGCCACAATTATGCAAGTAAGTCATGCAAAAGTTACTTTATTAATTTTTCAGTGGATATTTATTGAGAGGGTTTTTGTGCTTTTATTAAATGGATCCAGGAAGCACAGATGAAACTTTCGGAATGTCTGTCTGTCTACACTGAAAAAAGATTTTAAGACTTGTTTGTTTAGCAGTCAGAGTGACAGGGCGTGTGGTTAAATTAACCATACTGTATAAGTTGGTTAAAAAGGAAAAATACTTAAACATGATTTAAGTTTCTTTCTGAAAAAAAAAAAGATATTTAGGATACCCAACCTAAATGTTCTTTTGCAAAATTAAAGCAATTATAAGTAAAGTATAGTAAAGAAAAGTAAAATAATATGGTAAAATATTATTTTTACAAAATATAATTAGTCACAGAATAAAAAGGGGGACGATGAAAATTTTGTCTCAGTACAGACTGATAATGAAGATAAAATTCATTGTAAAAATAATTGATTCCAACAATAATGGATAGTTATTTTTAAATGAAAATATTTATTTTTGCATATCCAGGTACCTGACAGATTGAATCATAGTTCTAAAGGTACCAGGGATGTCAATACGAATGCCAACTGAAATATCAGATTTCAATTGGGAAGGTTATTTTATTTTTTGTTTTCTTTCATGACCATGAAACAAGCACAACTAAAATTCTATTTTGGTTATTACTTCTAGTTTTTTCAAATTATTTTTTGATTATGTTATCAAGGATCAACATTTTTGGATGAACTTCAATGATTTATTCATATGGACTTACATCAAAAGTGACATATTGATCGATTGATCATTATGTAAGGGGGAGTTGGAATGTATTAATTCTAATATAGGAATTTTTTGAATTTTTTGAAATATGTAAAACTAGTTGTTATATTTTGGTTTCTAAATCTTTTATAAGAATACATATTGATACACATAAAATTATTATTTCACATAGAATAATTTATTTTTTATTCATTTTTATAGAACACATAACTTGGGAATATTGGATGGATAGTTTGTTATTACAAGAATGTATAACAAAGTATACATTTGAAGTATTAATATAGTTAAAAAACATACAAGCTTGTGTGGAAGAAAAGGATTTTAAAGTATCTAAACAGAATTATTGTTAAATTAAATAATATGGAACATTGAAAAGATAATTAAAAGAAAGAGTTGCTTGCTGGTCATGGATAGATAAATAAATTATATGGATAGATAAATAAATTATATGGATAAATAAATAAAAAATAAATAGATAAAAAAGATAAAAATATAAATAGAAAGACAGATAGAATATATAAAAATATGACAATCAAATAATGGGAAAGTTATGTTTTTATGTATCCACAAACAAATAGATTATGTATTATGTTTATAATTGTTCAGTGTCTAGGATAATGTATAAAAAAACTTATACTGAAGAAATTTGGTTATTGAAATTTCAAAAGAAATGAAAAAATTGTATTTATTAATTATTATTATAGAGTAATATAATTTGATACATCAAAAATATATTTATTTCTTCTTTATGAAAAATAGTTATATGATATGGTTTAAGTTATAAGAAGTAAAATTTATGAAGGTAAAGGAATAAAATTTTAATATTACATAATTTAGATGAAGAATAAATTAAAATTAATTAATAATATAATTTATAGTTTCTTAAAGAAATTAAATGGTTAAATATTTCACAGGAATATCGCAGAATTTTGGAAAAAGTTTATGTACAATATCTGAAATGTTAAATTGTATTGTTTGTATTGGAAAAAAGTTAATCAGAAACCTTTATTTAAGATGAATGCACTTATTTTGTTTGTTAATTACAGTGCATTAAGGGGGAATTGTTAGATTTTAAATGTATTGATATTATGTTCTAAAGGTCTCTGAATCAATGCTTAAACATGGTAGCATTTGAAGGTTTGTTAAAGACAAACAAAGGTCAATGTAGGTTAGGCCATATCTATTCTTAAAAACATACGTCAAGAAGATGGGTGGAGATGATACTTAAAAATACCTAAGTGGGTGTGAACGATCATCGCAACCTTCTTTGGAAACGAGCCAATTGTGCTTAGTTAGCTGTTAAACTTGTATAAGAACACATGATGAGCGTAGTAAGTTAGGATTTCCTGGGTCTCCCGGCCCGACAGGAGAGATGGGGGGAGGGAGGACCCTCTCCCAAGCAAGAGAGATCAAATCATCTTAACATCTATTTCCTCCTTCTGTAACTTTGTGATGCCTACCTGCCATGATGTCTGTAACAACGTAACAATGTAAGCATAAGCTGTCTGTTTGCTGTCATAATCGTTGGAAGAAATAAACCATCATATAATGAAGTTATGTCTGAATATTTTGGAAGCAACGCCTGGATAGGAAGAGGTTTTTGACAACACATCGCATGACACCTGTTAGAGGCATATGTCCACTATGTCCTCTGTTCTATCTCTGTCACCTCTTCCCCGTGCCCCCCCTGCATTTAACACCCTGCTAAAGTGAAGAGCAACAAGGACATATCCTAAGACTGGGTGGATGCTGCCTTCCTCAGATGCGGTGATCTGATAGAAACTACAAAAAAGACAAAAAATGGAAGGCTAATGAGAGCCAATGCCTAGCTCTGAGGAAAGGGGTGTGCCCCCAAAACACGTCAGCTATACCAAGTGTTATGGTCCTGCACATGTCCATACACTGTGTGATTTTTATGGCTCAATTGAGAGTTGCCTTTTGGGGAGTATCCACTTTTTATGGATTTTATCATTTAATTGTCAGTGGTAATGCACTAGGTGTGCACACCTTCCATTTTGTCTTTTTGTAGTATCCCTCTGTTCTATAATATCAATCTTCCCTTTCACCACGCCCAACTGTTCCCGTTAATCTACCACTTCCCAATGTTTCTCAGCAGAATAAAGAAGAAAAAAAAAAAAGAAAATATAGATAGGAAAGGTTAAAAAATAAAAACTTTTTCTTATTAAATTTCAAGCAGAAATAGAACTTACCCAGCCTGGTCTGGACATTTCACTGCAGTCAGGTAACGTACTAACTGCCGGTAACTGCAAGAAACCAAAAAAACATTATCTGTACCAGAAATTCATGTTCTATAGCCTAGGTTGCACAGTGTGGGTTTTGATTAAGGTTGGGTTCAGGTGTGTCTCTCTAAAGCAGGGATATGCCATTAGCGGACCTCCAGCTGTTGCAGAACTACAATTCCCATGAGGCATAGCAAGGCTCTGACAGCCACAAGCATTACACCCAGAGGCATGATGGGACTTGTAGTTTTGCAACAGCTGGAGGTCCACTAATTGCATATCCCTGCTCTAAAGGGTGCATTTGAAAGTGCAGCTGTACCTATGGGGGGGGGGGGGGGGGGGGACACAAAGGGGAAAAAGTCACCAACCCTTTTCCTAAAACGCAGTTGCTGGGCCGCTGCACAAAACCGCATGCTGCTGTGGCACCATGCGGTTTTGTGCACCCGAAACATTAGATTGAGGCTCATTTTGCGAAGGGGAATCGGGTGTTTTTTTTTAAATCAAAGCCGTACTTACCGTTTTAGAGAGCGATCTTCTCCGCCGCTTCCGGGTATGGGCTGCGGGACTGGGCGTTCCTATTTGAATGACAGGCTTCCGACGGTCGCATACATCGCGTCACGATTTTCCGAAAGTAGATGAACGTCGGTGCATAGGCGCCGTATAGAGCCGCACTGACGTTCGACTTCTTTCGGCTACTCGTGACGCGATGTATGCGACCGTTGGAAGCCTGTCAATCAAATAGGAACACCCAGTCCCGAAGACCATACCTGGAAGCGGCGGAGAAGATCGCTCTCTAAAACGGTAAGTACAGCTTCGATTTTAAAAAAAATAGCCGATTCCCCTAGACAAAATGAGCATCAATCTAATGTTAAAAAAAAAATTTCGGGTGAACTCCCGCTTTAAGAATTATTGGATCGCCCACCTGTCTGTTATAGAGCAGCAGGTTCTGGCTATAGGTGTGGAAATGTGTGAAATATACACACGTTCCCACACAAAATATCTGAGGTTCTCAAAGTGTCAAAAAAGAAAAAAAAATGTCATAGGTTTCTACTGACAGACACTTTATAACTCCAGAACAATGATCTGTGCAAATAAAGGACAATAGATAGGAAATCTGCATCAAACCAAAATCCTGACATTCCAATTGTGGTATAAATTCCAGGTCTGAGTCCCACGCAGTACAGAGTGCTTACCTTTGGTCCATCTCCATCTTCTTCACCCTGGACTGCACCACCGGCAGCGGCTCACACAAGTTTTCTCGCTTGCCTTTTACCACCCTGCTTCCTGACAAATTCTGACCAGCCAGCACCGATGTGAGGAAAAGGTTATCCCATCGGAAGATATTCAGGCTAATAAGAGAAAATTTAGAACGTCAGCACATACGGTGAGCAGTTAAGTCATCTAATTGTATCTCCTTCTCTATAAGGGTACTACATTGGTGGTTGATCTGAAATATGAAGATCTTAAAACCGTATTCCACCTGCATGATATAGAGCAGTGGTCATCAACCCTGTCCTCAGGGCCCACTAACAGGCCAGGTTTTATGTATTACCTTGGGGAGATGTAAACTAGAATACTGCAATCACTGAGCAGCAAATGATATCACCTGTGACGTATTTCAGTTATCTTGCAAACCTGGCCTGTTAGTGGGCCCTGAGGACAGGGTTGATGACCACTGCATTAACCGATTAAGTAAATTGCTCGATTCCACCCTTCAACACATTCAGCGTTATTGGGGGAATCCTTCCCACAAAGCTTTTGTATTCTGACAGTGAAAGGTTTCCCCGCTGTCAGGACACAACGATCATTGCTGCAAACTTAAGCTGCTGGCAGGGATCACATGATAAAAATCCGCCAGGCCAGTTGTACTGAAGTCAAAGGATCGGCTTCAGTACGACCAGCCTGCCCACACATGGACTGAAATTCAAAGGGCCAAATTTTGATCCGTTTATGGTCGGCTTAAAAAGGAGAAGTACATCCAAAGCACGTTTGGCTGACAATCACCAGCTCTCTGCTCACACAGCAGTGATAACTGAGCGATCACTACCAGAGGTGAAGACTTCTCCCTCGCACATATAGTTTACCGTACTGACCCATAACAATAATGGAGTCTATGGCCCAGATTCATGTAGATCGGCGCATCTTTGAGCGGGCGTAACGTATCCTATTTACGTTACGCCTCCGCAACTTAGATGGGCAAGTGCTGTATTCTCAAAGCACTTGCTCCGTAAGTTGCGGCGGCGTAGCGTAAATAGGCCGGCGTAAGCCCGCCTAATTCAAATGTAAAAAACAGGGGGGCGTGTTTCATGTAAATGTTATGTGACCCGACGTGATTGACGTTTTTCACGAACGGCGCATGCGCCGTCCGTGGAATATCCCAGTGTGCATTGCTCCAAAGTACGCCGCAAGGACGTATTGGTTTCGACGTGAACGTAAATGACGTCCAGCCCCATTCACGGACGACTTATGCAAACGACGTAAATTTTTCAAAATTCGACGCGGGAACGACGTCCATACTTAACATTGGTACGCCGCATGTACATCAACATATAGCAGGGGTAACTTTACGCCGGGAAAAGCCTAACGTAAACGGCGTATCTGTACTGCGTCGGCCGGCGTACGTTCATGAATTTGCGTATCTGCCCGATATACATATTTCTAGGCGTAAATCAGCGTACACGCCCGTAGTGGCCAGCGTAAATATGCAGTTACGATACGACGGTGTAAGACACTTTACGCCAGTCGGATCTAATAGAAATCTATGCGTAACCGATTCTATGAATCGGGCACATAGATACGACGGCTCAGACTCAGAGATACGCCGTCGTATCTCCTTTGAGAATCTGGGCCTATGTTGGTGTTTTCCAGAAAGTAGAGCCGAGTTGACAAACTGCTATAATAAAGTGTCTTAGTGGAAGTGTTTTCTAGAATGTTATGGGGTCTGGAAAGAGAAAGAAGCACAACTACAAGGAATGAGGAGTCCTCCAAGATGTCATTGTAGAAGTCATAGACCTTGCCTTATATGAAAGGTTACAGGAAAACGGGAAAACATCAAAGATATGCAAATATCCAAAAGAGTGAACCCACAAGTAGCTGAAATGTTGCTTCTGTGTAGGTGCAAAGACTATACAAAGCACAAACATGCATATTCCAACATCTGAAATAAGAATTTGTGATTGTCCCTTTAAAGACAATTGGCTGCCTTCAGGCACGCTTACCTGTTTAAAAAATTGCAGCAATGTCGAGGTAATGGGATGGACTGAAAAAATATAATAAACTTCTCATAGAGGTTCCTTGGATAATCTTCTAAAACCAGAAGCCTTTGTAAAGTAGCCACAATCCTGGGAGCAAACACCAAAATGTCATACAAAATGTTTCCATCATGTTACATCTAAAAACTCAAAGTCCCGTCATTGCTACCCAAAATTCTTACATTTATCAAAATCTTTTTATTTCTATTACAGAGAAAAAAAAAAGGAACACAATAGTCCTGAGCACACTATTAAACTGTATCTGGGGGGAAAATGTTTTATTTATTTTTTGTAGGACACATGAAATCTTTAAAAAGTGGTTGTAAACCACCGGCATGAAATATGAACAAAGCATATCCCTCCATAGTGTGTACTAGTGTCATTTCTGTCTGCTGCTTCCTCCTCTATCAGCATGAATCACTTGGGACAAGTTTTTCTAACACCAAGTGAAAAATGGTGAAGGGAGAGGGAGATTGACAGTCTCAGCTCTGTTCCTGCGTGAAGGGGATGTGTCCTTTCCCTCCAATTAGCACTCAGACCTCACCTCTCTGAGCTCTGCAGAGCGTAACTTAACCACTTAAGGACCCCTTCACGCCGATATACGTCGGCAGAATGGCACGGCTGGGCACATCAACGTATATGTACGTTGCCCTTTAAGCCCAGCCGTGGGGTCGCGGGCGCTCGCCTGCCGGGCGCTCCCGCAACCCGGTCCGAAGTTCCGTGACCATGGGACCCGCGGACCCAATCGCCGCTGGAGTCCCGAGATCGGTCCCCGGAGCTGAAGAACGGGGAGAGCTGAATGTAAACACAGCTTCCCTGTTTTTCACAGTGGCGGCGTCATCGATCGTGTGATCCCTTTTATAGGGGGACACAATCGATGACGTCACACCTACAGCCACACCCCCCTACAGTTGTAAACACACATGAGGTCACACATAACCCCTTCAGCGTCCCCTTGTGGTTAACTCCCAAACGGCAACTGTCATTTTCACAACAAACAATGTATTTTAAATGCATTTTTTGCTGTGAAAATGACAATGGTCTCAAAAATGTGTCAAAATTGTCCGCCATAATGTCGCAGTCATGAAAAAAAAAAAAAAAAAAAAAAAATCGCTGATCACTGCCATTAGTAAAAAAAAAAAAAAAATTATTAATAAAGATGCAATAAAACTTTCCCCTATTTTGTAAACGCTATAAATTTTGCGCAAACCAACCGATAAACGCTTGTGTTTTTTTTTTACCAAAAATAGGTAGAAGAATACGTATCGGCCTAAACTGAGGAAAAAAAAAAAAATTTTTATAGATTTTTGGGGGATATTTATTATAGCAAAAAAGTAAAAAATATTGCATTTTTTTCAAAACGGTCGCTCTATTTTTGTTTATAGCGCAAAAAATAAAAACCACAGAGGTGATCAAATACCACCAAAAGAAAGCTCTATTTGTGGGGAAAAAAGGACGCCAATTTTGTTTGGGAGCCACGTCGCACGACCGCGCAATTGTCTGTTAAAGCGACGCAGTGCCGAATCCTTTGTCATTACTGACCTCAACCAGTTTCTGCTTTAAAGTGGTTGTATAGTCCATTTTTACACTTTGACCAACAGGTAAAGCTTATAAAAAAGGCTTACCTGTAGGCAAAAAAAAATATATATATATCTCTCCTAAACCTTTACAGTTTAGGAGATATTCCCCTCGCAATGAGCCGCTGACTGCAGCGGCGCATGCGCACAGGGGATTCTCGGCTTAAGGCCCAGCAGACGTCAGACCTTGCCGGAAAGAAGTCTCCTGCCCGCATGCACGGGAGTGACAACATTGCGGGTCCAGCCACTCACAGCGCTGGAGCTGCGATACCCAGAAGACGCGCCGAGGCAACATGTTGGCTACCTCGGCGTGGACCAGGTTAGTTGCCGACACCTCGTTCTAAGGTAGGAATTTCATAATGAGCTAGTATGCGGTGCATACTAACTCATTATGCCTTTTGCTTTACAGGTGCCAAAAAATAAGAAATCCTTTGGGGACTATACAACTGCTTTAACTTCAGTAGCTATGGAGGCCACATTACACCTGCAACACCAAGGTAATTTCCTAAATGTCTGGGATGAAAAACAGCAAGTTGAAGTACTCCGAAGTCCTGAGTCCAGTCCTAATGTCCTAGCTCCACATCCTACAGGAGCAACCATGACAGGGTCTCACTCAAGAAGTGATAAGCCTTCTAAAACAAAAGAAACAAGACTCCATGCTGTGGGGTGCGTGAGGCAGACAAGTACAGTTGAGGGGGTGAGGGGGTGGGGGGAACAGACTTTTATATTACATAATCAGCCACAACCCTGTCTAGACCTAAATCCTAAAAAGTTCTATCAGACATACCTTGACATTAGGGCGACCGAAGATTCAATAATGCTGGTGGATGCATCATAGAATTGGACTGGGCTGTTTTTTTGAGGGGGGAAGAAAAATAAACACATAATTATTCACTTTAGATATTAGGGCATTTGATACTAAACACACTGTATCATTTACATTATTGCTCCTCAGTCTGTATGTGGATGATGACACTGAAATTATGGTCAGAAAAAATTCAAGTACCTTTTTCCTAATTGATATACAACTGTCACATGCCCCAGCTCTTTCCCAGCCTGTCTGCAGGGAAACATAAGCAGGAGGAGCTTCTGGTCCTCTGCTGCTGGTCACGTGTTCAAAAATAACAACAACAAAAACACAAACGCACAAAACAGCCTTTGAAATATAGAGTAAAGCAAACCGTTTTAAATTGTCACACAAATATAGAATTTGAAATCAAATCTTTATTATTTTTTTGACAATAACCTGGTGTGGGTGGATTTCTGCCAGTCACATGCTGTGTCACGCCTCTCCAGCCTGTGTCTTAGAATAAGAGGGAGGAGAAGCCTCCATAAACCTACATGTAATATCCCACCTTCATTGTGTTTAGCTGGTTGGTGGACACGGAAGTGGAGGGAGTGGGCTGTCATTTACCACTTTGTATACACTCACATGTGGTAGGGAGGAAATGCTCCGCATACAAATTCACTGAAAACTGAGCATGTGCAGACCTGCCAACACTGCTCTGCAAAAACCACAACTGCATTGGGTACATGAACAGAAAAGGGGGGGGGGACACCGAGCAGCAGGATCAACCATGTGTTTTGCAGAATACAGAACACAAATGTCATAGTAACCGAGTATGAACAGCATGCAATACACCGATTTGATTGGTTTCTTTTTTATGATGTGGGTTTAATGATACTTTACGTTACATTATAAAAAGCAGTGGTGTTCTGTAAGCTGGCCATACATTGTACAATTTTGTTATTCAATTTCCTTTAGATTTACCTTCAACTATGTAGTGCAAGGGCCCGATTGCATAGAAATGGAAAGTGTTTAGGTTTGACTTCATTATATATGGTTTTGGTAAATCTAAAAGGAAAGTTGTATGAGAAAATTCTATAATGCATGGCCAAGCCTTACACACATGCCCACTTGCTTTCGAGTCCAAAAGCAAGAGGGCATGTGTGCAAGGCTTGCCCATACATTGGCCTGTGTGCAAGGCCTGGCCATACATTGGCATGTGTGCAAGGCCTGGCCATACATTGGCATGTGTGCAAGGCTTGCCCATACATTGGCATGTGTGCAAGGCTTGCCCATACATTGGCCTGTGTGCAAGGCTTGCCCATACATTGGCCTGTGTGCAAGGCTTGCCCATACATTGGCCTGTGTGCAAGGCTTGCCCATACATTGGCCTGTGTGCAAGGCTTGGCCATACATTGGCCTGTGTGCAAGGCTTGGCCATACATTGGCCTGTGTGCAAGGCTTGGCCATACATTGGCCTGTGTGCAAGGCTTGGCCATACATGCGCATGTGTGCAAGGCTTGGCCATACATGCGCATGTGTGCAAGGCTTGGCCATACATGCGCATGTGTGCAAGGCTTGGCCATACATGCGCATGTGTGCAAGGCTTGGCCATACATGCGCATGTGTGCAAGGCTTGCCCATACATGCGCATGTGTGCAAGGCTTGCCCATACATTGGCATGTGTGCAAGGCTTGCCCATACATTGGCATGTGTGCAAGGCTTGCCCATACATTGGCATGTGTGCAAGGCTTGCCCATACATTGGCATGTGTGCAAGGCTTGGCCATACATTGGCATGTGTGCAAGGCTTGGCCATACATTGGCATGTGTGCAAGGCTTGGCCATACATTGGCATGTGTGCAAGGCTTGGCCATACATTGGCATGTGTGCAAGGCTTGGCCATACATTGGCATGTGTGCAAGGCTTGCCCATACATTGGCATGTGTGCAAGGCTTGCCCATACATTGGCATGTGTGCAAGGCTTGGCCATACATTGGCATGTGTGCAAGGCTTGGCCATACATTGGCATGTGTGCAAGGCTTGGCCATACAATGGCATGTGTGCAAGGCTTGGCCATACATTGGCATGTGTGCAAGGCATGGCCATACATTGGCATGTGTGCAAGGCTTGGCCATACAATGGCATGTGTGCAAGGCTTGGCCATACATTGGCATGTGTGCAAGGCTTGGCCATACATTGGCATGTGTGTAAGGCATGGCCAAGCAGCTTTTGTTCCTTAAACTAGACAACACTCTGCAGAATACAACGGCTAGCATTTTATGAATGGCCCATAAAACGTTGGTGCGATTTGGCGTAAACCCAGTCTATGGGTAAAGCTAGGAAAGGCACAGTCCAGTTAAATATTTGTGGGCAGAGAAGCGGCTCACATGATAGGCCGTCACTTAGCACTAAAGAAATATTCCTTTAATACTGGTGCTTTTTTCCACCATCTCTGCCATTGCTTTCCAGATGTTCCTTTTACCAGTAATGTTAGTGCTCCTGTGCCCACTATTACAATTACCTGAGATGCCCACCCAAAGAATGACCGCTACAGAATTCCTTTTAAGCAAATTTACCCATAATACCGAGTAACAAACAAGTCCACAGACTTACTTCATCAAAATCTTCTCCATAAGAATCTCTCTGGCAGCACCGAGTAACATCACAGCAGCAGTCCTTGGGTGTTCATGTTCAGCTTTGTTCAAGAATTCAGTCACCAGCTCGTATACTGGCAAGTAACTGTGGGGTAAGGTTCAGAAAAATTAGGCCCATCTTTTTTTTTTTTTTTTTTTAAATCAGAAAGTTTTTATTGAAAAACAAACACAAAAAACACACAAATACATTTTCCAATGCGCTACAAAAAACAAAGGCAACATACCATTGAGGACACAAAAATATCCGTTCAGCATAACCATACACTCCAGTATAGCATTTGTTCCAACACATACGTTTGAAGACAATTATTCAGTGGTACATGAAATCAGTCGTGTACGTAGGATCAAGGACCCGAGTAGATTATTAGGTGGATTCAGAAAGACCGCCTTAACTTTGCGGTGTCGTAGTGTATCGTGTTTACACTACGCCGCCGTAAGTTAGCGAGGCAAGTACATGATTCACAAAGTACTTGCCTGCTAAGTTATGGCGGCGTATCGTAAATGCGGCGGGTGTAAGCGCGCCTAATTCAAAATAGGCTGAGGGGGCGTGTTTTATGTTAATATGGGTTGACCTGACGTGATTGACGTTTTTTAGGAACGGCGCATGCGCCGTCCGTGTACATATCCCAGTGTGCATTGCGGCTAAGTACGCCGCACGGACGTATTGGTTTCGACGTGGACGTAAATTACGTCCAGCCCTATTCACGGACGACTTACGCAAACAACGTAAAATTTTCAAATTTCGATGCGGGAACGACGGCCATACTTAACATTACTAGTCCAGCTATTTGATGGAATAACTATACGCCTGAAAATGCCTTACGTAAACGGCGTATCTGTACTGCGTCGGCCGGACGTACGTTCGTGAATCGGCGTATCTAGTGATTTACATATTCTACGCCGACCTAGTGGCCAGCCTAAAAAAAAGGATTTTTGTACTCACCGTAAAATCCATTTCTCTGAGTTCATAGACGGACACAGCATCCTTTGACCTTAGGGTTATGCTTCTTCCTACCAGGAGATTTAGGCAGAATTCTACAGCACTTAAGGTGTTAAAAACTTTCCTTCATGCCGCTCCTCCCAGGGGGCGTGGCTCCCCCAGGCATAACCCCCACTCTGCTTTAGCAGCCTCAGTTCGTAACAAGCAGTACAAACAAAGGAGGGGTGGGTGCTGTGTCCGTCTATGAACTCAGAGAAATGGATTTTACGGTGAGTACAAAAATCCTTTTTTCTCTTTCGTTCATAGACGGACACAGCATCCTTTGACCTTAGGGACGTCCCCAAGCAGTGTCAAAAAAATTCGAGGGGTGGGAAAATAACACAGCAAAAACAGGTTACACCCCAAACAAAACCGGAGTTACTCAACGGAGGAACTCCAACCTTAAACTGCCGCCTGTAACACCCTGCGGCCGAAGGAGGCATCAGAAGATGCACTCACATCCACCTTATAAAACTTTGAAAAAGTGTGGAACGACGACCAGGTCGCTGCCTTACACACCTGTAACACAGAGGCTTGGTGTCGGAAGCCCAGGAGGCCCCGATCGCCCTGGTCGAATGCGCCATGACCCGAAAGGGAGGCGCCCGCCCCTTCAGGGCGTAGGCCTGAAGCACAACCTGTCGGATCCACCTGGAAATGGTGGCCGACGAGACTGCCAGGCCCTTACTGGGACCGGACACAGACACGAACAGCGAGTCTGACTTCCGGAACGGAGCTGTCGCCGACAAGTAAACTCGAAGGGCCCGAACCACATCCAGAGAATGTAAAGAGGCCTCCTTCGGGTTCTTCGGCTGAGGACATAATGATGGAACAACAATGTCCTCGTTAATGTGAAAGGCCGAAACGACCTTCGGAAGAAAAGAGGGCTGCGGGCGCAGCACCGCCTTATCCTGATGGATGACCAAGTAGGGGGCCTTGCAATACAAGGCCGCCAGTTCAGACACTCGTCTGATAGAGGTAATAGCTACCAGAAAGACCACCTTCTGCGACAAAGTCAGCAAGGGGATCTCCCGAATGTCCTCAAAGGGGGCACGCTGAAGCGCCGAGAGGACCAAGTTCAAGTCCCAAGAAGGTAGCGGAGGGCGCACCGGGGGGGCCACATGCCGGACCCCCTGCACAAACGTGCGAACCAAAGAATTCGCTGCCAAGGGACGCTGAAAATAAACAGCCTGAGCAGAAATCTGACTCTTGATCGTGCTCAAGGCAAGAGCCTGGTCCACTCCCCGCTGTAGGAACAGCAGGATCCGGGACACCACGTAAGTACGGGGGTGCCACTTCATCTCCTCACACATAGAGATGTATGCTTTCCATGTACGATGGTAAATTTTTCGAGAAGTGGACTTCCGTGCACGCAGCATGGTAGAGATTACCGGGCCCGACAGGCCCCGGTCCTTCAGTACCTGGTTTTCAACAGCCACGCCGTTAAAGCCAGTGACCGTAAAGCAGGATGGAAGATCGGGCCCTGAGACAGGAGATCTTCCCTCAGAGGCAGACGCCAGGGGGCGTCTGTCACCAGACGTACCAGGTCCGCGTACCAAGAGCGACGCGGCCAATCCGGGGCGATCAGGATCGTTGGAATACCTTCGGCTTCCACCCTGCGCAGCAGGCGGGGTAGGAGCCTTAGAGGAGGGAAGGCGTAAATCAGGTGATATTGACCCAGGGAGCCACTAACGCGTCTGACGCGTCTGCCCACGGGTCCCTTGACCTAGCCACAAACCGTGGTACCTTCCGATTGAGACGGGACGCCAGAAGGTCCACGTCTGGAGTGCCCCATTTTTGGCACAGGATCTGAAACACCTCCGGGTGGAGAGACCACTCCCCTTGATCCAGAGTCATGCGACTTAGGGAGTCGGCTTGCCAATTCAGAACTCCCGGAATGTATACCGCCGACAGGGCCGGAACGGACCTTTCGGCCCACCGAAGTATGTGAGCGACCTCCGTCGCCGCGGCCGAGCTCCTTGTGCCGCCCTGATGATTGATGTACGCCACGGCCGTGGCGTTGTCGGACTGGATCCTGACAGGACGGCCCTGTAGCTCCAGCGACCACCTGACAAGGCACAGCTTGATTGCTCGGAGCTCCAGGATATTGATCGGCAGGCGGGACTCCTCCCGAGTCCAGCGCCCCTGGGCTGACTGGGTGCCCCAGACGCCCCCCCCAGCCGAAGAGGCTGGCATCCGTCGTGACCACTGTCCAGCGGCACGGAAGAAAAGACTTCCCGGACCGAAGCACCGGAGACGTCAGCCACCATGCCAGGGAAGACTTGGCCAGATGGCTCAACCGAATCTGGTGATCCAGAGAAGATGGGACCCTGTCCCATCGTGACAGAATCTCCTTCTGTAGTACCCTGGTGTGGATTGGGCATACAGAACTGCCTCGAAGGAGGCCACCATCAGACCCAGAACCCGCATGCAGAAGCGAAGAGATGACCACTTCTGGGTCAACAACTGTCTCACTGCAGATTGCAGGGTCAGCAGGTTTTGCGATGGGAGGAACACTTTTGTCTCCCCCGAATCCAAAACCAGCCCCAGGGGTTCCAGCCTCTGGGACGGAACCAACACTGATTTTCTGAGATTCAGAAACCAGCCGAACTCCTGCAGAGTCCGACCCGTGATGGACACGTCCTCCTCTAACTCTGAGCCTGAAGAAGCTCTCAGGAGAAGGTCGTCCAGGTATCCCACGATAGCGATCCCTCGCTGCCGTAGCAAGGCCAGGATCGGGGCGAGCACCTTGGTGAACACCCGTGGTGCCGACGCCAGCCCGAACGGGAGGGCCACGAATTGATAGTGGTCCTCCCCGATCGCAAAGCGCAGATACCTTTGGTGGCTTGTGCAAACATGAACATGCAGGTATGAGTCCATGATGTCTAAGGACGCCATGAAGTCCCCCTGGTGGAGGGACGCCATGATAGAACGGACCGACTCCATCCTGAATCGCTGCACCTTGACAAAGGAGTTGAGGGCCTTTAGGTCCAGGATAGGGCGAACCCCTCCCTTCTTGGGGACCACGAACAGATTGGAGTAGAACCCCCGAAACCGTTCCAGCGAGGGGACCGGCACAACCACCCCCCTGTCCAGAAGATCCTGGACAGCCCCGGACAGGGCTAGCCGACGATCCGGAGGAAGCTGGAGGTTGGATGGAAAAAAATCTGTTTGGGGGACAAGAAAGGAACTCTATCTTGTACCCCGAGGCGACCACCTCGCAAACCCAACGGTCGGATAGAAGAGAATTCCACCGATCCACGAAGTCGTGAAGCCGTCCCCCCACCCGAGACCCGGGCGGGGGCAGACCTTCATGCGGAAGCAGGCTTGTCCGCAGGCTTGTTCGGTTTTTTGAACCAGGGGCGCTTACGCCCGGCAGCAAGGGCTTTTGCACCCTGCGGACCTTTTCCAGCCGCGCTGGCGCACGAAAAAAACCGTTTAGGGGGTAGTAAAAGTAGGACCTTGCTTGCGGCGAGGTTCCCTACCCTTCCCCGACTGAGGGAGCAAGGTGCTCTTACCTCCAGTGGCATCCTTAATGATGTCATCCAGGGATGCCCCCAAAAGCCGTCCGCCCTTAAAGGGCAAATCTACCAAGGCCTTTTTTGAGTACTGGTCAGCCGACCAGCACTTCAGCCATATAAGGCGGCGCAGAACCACTGCGTAGACAGAAGCCCTGGAAAGCAAAGGAATCTAATCCATATCCGCCTCGCAGAGAAACTTCTGACCCTGAATCAACTGTTCAGCCAGGTCCCTAGAGGACTCGGAAGCCCCCTGGACCTCCAGGTCCTGCAGCAGGAGCTTCGCCCTTTCAGTCAGCGTCTGAGCTACCAGGGCTCCGGCCAGAGCCGGCCTTACCACCGAACCCACCACCGAGAACAGGGAGCGGGCCACGGCCTCCACTCTCCTATTAGCGGGGTCCTTGAAAGCAGGAGCCCCCTCCACAGGCAACGTAGTAGCCTTACTCAGTCTGGACACAGGAGGGTCCACCGACGGAGGAGTGACCCACTTTTTTAAAAAAGTCCTCCTCCAGGGGGTAACGGTAGCAAAGCTTTTAGGAACCGTAAAAGCCTTTTGCGGTGTATCCCATTCCTTATACAACATATTGTCTAAATAAGGAACACAGGGGAATACCTTAGCGGTACGCGGTGGTTTGCGGAATCCAAAAGGACTGACACCGCTGGTGTCTCCGCCAAATCCTCTAAATGAAGAGCCTCACGCACCGCAGTAATAAGAGCTCCAACAAATTCCTTATCAGCAGACTCCGCAGCAGAGTCATCCTCGCTGTCCATGTGGGTTAAGCCCGCATCCTCAGACATGACAGAACCAGAAGCATCAGATTCTGCGTCAGAGATATCCCCAGAAACAGCCTCCGGGGGGGGGGCGCTTTTTTACCCCCCAACCGAGCACTGGCTGCTTCAAACCTGGTGAGAAAAGACTCCAGGACAGCCGACACCGATTCAACAGATGTGGCAGGGGGAGGGGCGCTTAAGGGTTAATTCCGGCATTGTAAGAAATGAGGGGCCTGATTCAGGCTCCATATTGCCGTTGCCATTTCACCCCTACTGCCAAGGGCAGGAAAAAAGTCCCCCACAGGTCACCTCCCGGCCGCTAGAGCACAGTATGGGGCCCCCTGAGACTCACCACCCCCTGGTACAGCGCGGTCTGTGAAGGCAAGTGTGTGCTGAGGAGAAGCTGCAGCGCTGCGTCTGTCCCCTCAGATGATTCGCGGTCTTTTTTCCCCGCCGAAACGGCCACTAGAGGCCGAACTAGTGCTGAAAATGGCGCCGGCCACAAGAAAATGGCCGCCGAATAATACAAGCGCGGCTCCGGCAAAATGGCCGCCGTTGCGCAGTTTTAAAAAGACAGTGTACCCAAAAATGACAGTACACCAAAACAGCACACAGCACACACAAAAATGC
This sequence comes from Rana temporaria, assembly GCF_905171775.1. NCBI lineage: Eukaryota > Metazoa > Chordata > Amphibia > Anura > Ranidae > Rana > Rana temporaria. The sequence goes on along the minus strand of NC_053494.1, from coordinate 23,409,709 downwards.
CCAGAATGTCCACCACAGTCCCCTGCAGTGACACAGAACAGCCCCAGCCATACCCGAGTGAAAAAAAAAAAAAAAATATGAGCCCCAGGGAAAAAACCCCCTGCACAGCCGTCACCCAAAGGGGAAAGGAGGGAGAGGAATAAGGGAGAGAGGAAAGCAGGGGAAAACCCTCAGTCGACCTCCCAAGGGAAAACATTCCAGCCAGACCACTTACCTGAGTAAGGGGCCACTACTTACCTGTCCTGCGACTACCTGGCTGGAGGTATCCCAGACAGAACCAACGTCCGCGAACGGCATGGCTGTCAGCCAGACACACTGTGACAAGGCCATAGAGACCGGTCATATGTGTGCCCTAGAACCGAAGTTCCCCGGCCGCCCCTGGAGCAATGGGGCCTGTCGTGGACGTCCCAAAGCGGAGCTGAGGGCCGGCACACGCTCGAAGGCCGAACCTGGGGGGACTACAAGGGTCGAGGACCCAGCCTGTCACCCAGTCGGCTGTTGATAGAAGAATCGCAGGATTCAAAAATAAAATAAAAAAGCGAGGAAAAAACTCGCAAAATGCAAAAAAATTTGCAAGAAAAAACTCCAGAGTCCAGGACTCCAGAGAGAGCCTGACTCTCCTGACGGTTAGGCAGAAACAAACTGAGGCTGCTAAAGCAGAGTGGGGGTTATGCCTGGGGGAGCCACGCCCCCTGGGAGGAGCGGCATGAAGGAAAGTTTTTAACACCTTAAGTGCTGTAGAATTCTGCCTAAATCTCCTGGTAGGAAGAAGCATAACCCTAAGGTCAAAGGATGCTGTGTCCGTCTATGAACGAAAGAGAAATTACACTTTAACATATGACGGTGTAAGACACTTACGCCGCTCGTATCTTAGCCTAATTTAAGCGTATCTGGTTACCAGAATACGCTTAAATTTGCGTTGGCGCAGATTCAGACTTAGGCTGGCGTATCAGTAGATCAGTAGTCTTTCCGAATCCACCTATCTGTGTGTCCTCCAATTTGCACTTTCCTCCACTCTGCTGCCGACCAAAATGGGGTCATGGAGCAGAACATGGTGCCAGTCTCCCCAAAACAGGGGGGGGGGGGGCGGCCCAAATTGGTCATAAACATTAAACTGTTGGGTAAAACACACAGATATAAAAAACAATCTACTTCCGCAGGGGTCTGTAAATATATATTGGCCTCCCTCTGGGAGGCAGTGTGGGAGTATTGTTGGCTCCTCTCCTTCTAACTAGCTCCATTGGTTCCCATCTAGCATAACCGCGTAGGACGATGTAGTAGCTGGTGCGGGTCTGCCCCCCAAAATTCTATTTTGTACAAGTCGCAATGGTGCCAGACCTGGCACGTCCAACCAGGGATCCCAGATATTTTCAAATTTCCCCGGACTACCCCGGTGTTTGTATGCGAGTTGTTCCCTAATAAGAGAATCGTTTACGGATGCAATCCATTCTGAGTGTGTGGGGGCTATTGCAGACAACCACTTTCAATAAGTTTCCTGGCCAAAAACAGGACCTTAAAAATGGCAATAAACGTGTGTGGCGGGTATAATTCCTCATCCAGCCAGCCCAACAAGGCCCATCTTTTTAAATTAGTCATAATACAAACATTATAAAAATGTGGCTTTGTTTAAAACAAACAAACAAAAAAACAAAAAACAAATTTGCCATATACTAAGGCCGGCAATAGACAGTTTGAATCTCGGCCGGTTCAGCAGGATCCATGTAGGGGCAGGCTGAATGTACAAAGTTTATTGATCAATTTGGGTACAACCAGCCTGCTGGATTCACCTTACCACTGTGTTCTCCTGGTGGGAGAATACAAATTCTCGGCAGGAGGGATGCCCCGGTCAGCACGCTCTGTGTTGATGGGGGAATTGTGTAGTTGCAGGAAAGAAATCCGCACCGTCTATGGCCGGCTTAAGTGTATTACCTCAATGATACCACAAGGTGGAGCCAGTGTCATATATTCAGACCGATATGGTTAATGAAAAAAGTACATAGACATATACAGTCAACAAAGCATGCAAGTGTTATTGGGTCCATCAAGTTTACTAAACTCTAGGAATGTTGAAACTCCCAAATTATCAATGTACTGTAGATTATCATTTCTCCCTGCTGGTGGGCTTGTCCTGCACAATGCAGAGGACTGATGAGGTGTACAATCTCCAACTTGCTCTTGCAAATACATTATATACATCAGGGGGGCCTCTTTTTTATTTTTTAATTGAAGGGTATGGGCGAGAGGTGATGGATACTGAATTTTGTGGGTATTAGTAGAAAATTGGGTGTGACTTGGATGCGACTTCTTGTCCCTCTGCACAGTTAGATTCACTTTTGCATGTAAAACATTTAGGTACGACTTTTATACAACTTTTGAGGGTTACCATTGAAGTCTTTGGCCCTCAAGTTGCATGAAAATCAGATCAAAGTAGAGCATGAACTACTATGAAGTCGCTACAAATTTGTCACACATAAATGAATGGGTATCAATGGAAAACATGGGGTATGGACTTTTCATGCGGCTTTGATGCCCAAAGTCGTATGACAAGTCACATAAGTGTGACTGGGGGGGCCTTTGGGTGTGAAATATTTATAAGTAAAGGCGCACAAAAACACACAAAATTTCCATAAGCTGAAAAAGGAAACAATGTGAGTGGCATGACGGTGTCCCCTTTATCAGCGGGGATAGTACTGCAGCCGATACACGCAGTATTTAAAGCAGAATTCCGCCAAAAAAAATAAAATAAAATTCAGCAGCTACAAATACTGCTGAATTTTAATATATGGACACTTACCTGTCCTGTGCACCCGCGATGTTGGCACCCGAAGCATCTGTCCCTCGGCTCTTGGGTGGAGGCTCCGCCATCTTCAGTAAGGTAATCAGGAAGTGAAGCCGCAAGGTGCGCATGCGTGAGTCACACTGCATGGTCACACTGGTCCCTGTCGTCTTCTGGGACCTGTGTGTCTCCCAGAAGACAGCAGGGGGATAAAGGAAGGGCTGGACATGGCGTAGATCACTGCATATATCTATGCCCCGAAGTGGGAGCAAAAAACAGGTTTAGACCGGTATCTGCTCCCCCCTTCCCCCTGAAAGGTGCCAAATGTGACACCGGAAGGGGGGAGGAATCTGAAAAGTGGAAGTTCCATTTTTGGGTGGAACTCCTCTTTAATATAGTTGGTAGACCCAAGATTGGGCATTTGATATAGGAGAAATATGCATAAAGATCAATGAAATAAGATATACTATGGATAAATGCATTTGGTATATTGAACAACACTTTGATGCAATTGGCATAGATCTGCCCACAACTGGGCGACTGATAAAAAATGACTAAAAAAACTAATTACATACCATTAAATTAAGTGGATTGCAAATGATGCAACATTTCTGCCCCCCCCCCCCATGTTTTTGTATGCCATTTGTCTTATATACCAGTACTTACCTTTCTAAATTCTTTAAGCTTAATCCCATACCACTGCAAGGGCTGGGTGATCCTTACTCATGCTGAGAGCTGCTTTCTACAGCCATGCATTGTGAATGAAGCCCTAACTGGCTCTCTGGGGGGCACTTGTGCAGGAATGCTCCTGAGGAGGGCTCCGTGTGCCCATAAACACACACACACACGCGCTCAGCCCCACCCTTTTCTTACAGAAGTTGATCTACAGCAGAATAAGCCAATGGCTCCCTCTGCCGCCAGAGCCTCCTGTGAACAGTCAAATGACGGACTATAAACAGCAAATAAAAAGTAAATTTTTTTTTTTTTTTACCTGTGCACACGCATTGGTTTGTGGACCATGATGCATAAGTTACACTTGGGCTTCTTGTCACGGTGGCACGCACATAAACACTTGTTGTCCAGCATCATGAACGTACCATCCCTGTACTTTTGCTGCACTGGTGAGAGCTCCAATAGGAAGTTGTTCAGCTGGTTTCCTACAGCAAACAGACATGGTGGTTACTACTAGGATGAAATTAGAGAAATAATTAATGCTGAACTTCCAGCAAAAAGCTAAAGACACAGATAAATGCATGAACCATGTTACCCAACAATTATTTTTTTATTTCTGTCCACCTCCTCCTGAGATTTACACAGCTCTGCCACACAGTACAGCTGTCTGGTGAGAAACCTGACATTTCTGTGTTACAGTTTCTCTCGCAGGTCTTTTCCCTCCGCCACCCTGCGACTAGACAGTGACAGGAGAAGCAGCACAGTACTTCGATCATCTCTCTCATTCTCTCCTCCTATCGTGCTACTTGCACTGCAACATACCCAATTGGCAGCCTGTTCTGCTTCTTCCCCACATTTGAGATCGGCTGTGCAATAGCCTGCGAGAGGCTCATACCAAGTCAAATTCAGAAACTTACGGAGATCGCATAAATAAAAATAAAGAGTATGTGTATAATACAGGGCTCGACAAATCCCGGTCGCCATGGCGACTAGAAATAGTGTCCTGGCGACTTGGCTTGGAAGGTGGCGCCATCTGGTGGTGAGCCGTTGGTATTGCAAGTTTAGCATTACAAGTTAAACAGTTGAACCCCCAAACATTATATATATTTTTTATCCTAACACCCTAGAGAATAAAATGGCGATCGTTGCAATACTTTGTCACGCCGTATTTGCGCAGCGGTCTTACAAGCGCACTTTTTTGGGGAAAAATTACACTTTTTTTTAATTAAGACAACAGTAAAGTTATCCCCATTTTTTTTTATATTATGAAAGATAATGTTACGCCGAGTAAATTCATACCCAACATGTCACGCTTCAAAATTGCGTCCGCTCGTGGAATGCCGACAAACTTTTACCCTTTAAAATCTTCATAGGCGACGTTTAAAAAAATCTACAGGTTGCATGTTTTGAGTTACAGAGGAGGGCTCTACCAATCGCGGCGATACCTCACATGTGTGGTTTGAACACCGTTAACATATGCGGGCGCTGCTCACGTATGTGTTCGCTTCTGCGCGCAAGTTTGTCGGGACGGGGTGCGTTTTCTGGCTCCTAACATTTTTTAGCCGGCTCCTAGATTCCAAGCAAATTTGTCAACCCCTGGTATAATAGTTAGATAGAGAGATATACAGTAAGGCTGCATTCACACCTGAGCGTAGCGTTTTTGGTATTTTTTCCAGCGTTTTGTCGTGCGTATTCACGTGTTTGCATACAGCGTCGTCCAACGTTTTTGAACTTCGACGTTTTTTATTTTAGCCAATAGGAAAAATTATCATCTTTTCATCACTTGTTGCTATGTTTGTAGATTTTTTTTATCTTCTGCCTGGGTGAAATGTTCTATTGATTAAAACGACAAAACGACCGTAGAAAAGCTTGTTGTCGCGCTAGAAGCTTGAATAGAGTGTTTCCATTACTTTCTATGGGAATACAAACGTTCTAAAACGCCCAATAGGCGCGACAAAAAAGGGTCCGGAACTTGATTGAGCTTCAGGCGTTCGGCGTTTTGGAGTGGAGATGTGAACCATGTCCATAGAGAATAATGTATTTTTTCCCCTCTAGCGTTTTGGAGCTTCAGGCGACAAAACGCTCAGGTGTGAATGCAGCCTTAATGCCTACTACATTGCAGCACTGTTCTCAAATGCACACAATTGGCGGATATCTGACAAAAACAATGCTTAGGTGGTCTTAGAAGCGGCATATGTAGGGTCTTATGAGGCCTTGCGTAATTTGCTGTATAGAGGCATTTCTACCCACGTCGTCCATGGAGGCGCTATTTAGGGCCTGGCACCTTAAACTCCCACCACCTTCCCACAGTTGGTCACCTCATACACCCTTGTGGTTAAATCCGACACTTCCCAAATTCTTTTCCTTCCTGGAACCCAGTGTCTGGGCCACTAAGGGGGTCGGGTATCTCAACCAGATATGTGAGGGTTGTGCTCTTAAATGGAAAATCTCCCTCAGCCACCACTTTACTTCTATAAGCGCCTAGTTAATACAGCGGTTCCCGCGCTACAAACTCACATATGAATCTAAAGGCTGCCCCCCAAAAATATTCTAAGGTATGGGACATTTGGTTAGAATAGCCTACTACCACTGCTTCTACTGAGTAAACTCAATAATACTATTACGCTAGATCCACTTGCTCTTTAGAAAGGAACTACTATAGTCCTGTTGGAAGCTCTATTTTATCTTTTGCTGGAGTCATTGGCCCGGATTCAGATACATTTCTCTATCTTTGTGCGGGCGTAACGTATCTCCGATACGTTACGCCGCCGTAATTTTGGGCGCAAGTTCCGTATTCAGAAAGGACTTGCGCCCTTAGTTACGGCGGCGTAACGTATCTCGTCCAGCGTAAGCCCGCCTAATTCAAATGGGTATGATGTGGGCGTGTTTTATTAAAATGAATCGTGACCCCGCGTACTTGATGTATTTTTTGAACGGCGCATGCGCCGTTCGTGAAAAAATCCCGGTGCGCATGCTCGAAATTACGCCGCAAAGCCTCATTGGTTTCGACGTGAACGTAACTTACGCAAAGCCCTATTCGCGAACGACTTAGGCAAACTACGTAACATTTTCAAAATTTGACGCGGGAACGACGGCCATACTGAACATAGGATACGCCGCATATACCCCTCATATAGCAGGGGTAACTTTACGCTGGAAAAAATAGGATTTTTGTACTCACCGTAAAATCCATTTCTCCGAGTTCATAGACGGACACAGCCTTCATTGACATTAGGGTTATGCTTCTTCCTACCAGGAGAGTTAGAAGCATAACCCTAATGTCAATGAAGGCTGTGTCCGTCTATGAACGGAAGAGAAAGCCTAACGCAAACGACGTAAAAAAAAAGGCGCCGGGCGGACGTTCGTTTCTGAATCGGCGTATCTACCTAATTAGCATTTTCATTGCGTAACTATACGGAAGCGCCACCTAGCGGCCAGCGTAAATATGCAGCCTAAGATACCACGGAGTAATACACTTACACCAGTCGGATCTTAGGGAAATCTATGCGTAACTGATTCTATGAATCAGGCGCATAGATACGACCGAGCGCACTCAGAGATACGACGGCGTATCAGGAGATACGCCGTCGTATCTCGTTTCTGAATCCGGGCCATTGTGTATGGTTCATTGAGTGCTGGAGTGTCCTGGTTGCCATATCACCTTTTTTTATTGTGTGTGTTTTTTTTAGTCTTGTAGTATGTATGCCCAATAGGCTTTTTTTATGACTAATGTCAAAGCAATACATATATAAAAAAAAAAAAGTATTGGAATACATAAGCACCTCCTTCCCTAAGCTCAGTATCTATCTCTGTAAGATCCAGCTTGAAGATGGTAAGGATACCAGCTAAAGCCATGTCTCGGCGCTCTTTCCAGTATTTGCTCTTGTTGTGGGCATTACAATGGCAGTCTGAGGGACACGTCCATGAGGAACACTAAAAGAGAAAACACAGACAAACAAACAGAAAAAAAAAAAGTAGCCAGCGGTTACATATAAATGGCAGTGATGCAAGCTATCAATTTGTACAAAGTAAAAATCAAAAAATGATTGTAGTGTCATGGTTTGGCATGATTTAAAGCGGAGGTTCGCCGGTAATATGCTGTTTTTACCCTTAGATGGATGCTCATTTAGTCTAGGGGAATCGGCTAGTTGTTTTAAAATCCGAGCATTACTTACCGTTGTAGAGGGCGATCTTCTCCGCCGCTTCCGGGTATGGGCTGCGGGAATGGGCGTTCCTTCTTGATTGACAGTCTTCCGACAGGCTTCCGACGGTCGCATCCATCGCGTCACGATTTTCCGAAAGTAGCCGAACGTCGGTGCGCAGGCGCAGTATAGAGCCGCACCGACGTTCGGCTTCTTTCGGAAAATCGTGACGCGATGGATGTGACCGTCGGAAGCCTGTCAATCAAGAAGGAACGCCCAGTCCCGAAGACCCATACCCGGAAGTGGCGGAGAAGATCGCTCTCTACAACGGTAAGTAATGCTCGGATTTTAAAACAACTAGCCGATTCCCCTAGACTAAATGAGCATCAATCTAAGGGTAAAAGCGCAAAAACAGTATTTATGGGTGAACTCCCGCTTTAAGGTTAAAAATTGATTTGGAAAAAAGTTCTTATTTTTGTTTTTACCTCTGAAGCAAGCTTGTCACACAGGTAGCAATAACATTCTCCACAGGAGCTGGAATTCTCCTCCAACGGGACATCAGTCTCCTGCTCCACACGCCTAGGGAACAAACATTCATGTCATAACTACAGTCCACTATACACCCCGGGCACAATGCGGTTTACACTATGTGCGTCTTACGTGAAAGGATGTAAAGTGCAGTCGTATCTGGCGTGTGGCATCACGTGAGGCTTTTTACTATAAGTTATTGCAAGTTCATCATCCAGCACTTCCAACTTCCTCTTCTCTGGTGTGAAGAAACTTTCTGAAATATTTAAAAAATACATGTATAATAAAAAATATATGTATATTAAAATGAACGAACCAGTCACAACAGGGCTTTCAAGAATCTGAAGAGTCAGTCTTTTAATATAAATGCACAGTGAATATTATAAACATTTGCCCCCTTCACTTAGCCTAATGCTGGATACTCAGGGGCAGATCCACAGAGAGTGTACGCCGACGTATCTACTGATACGTCGGCGTACTTTCAAATTTCCTGCGTCGTATCTTTGTTTTGAATCCTCAAAACAAGATACGACAGCATCTGGGTCAGATCCGACAGGCGTACGTCTTCTGATCCAAGATGCAATTCTTCGGCGTCCGCTGGGTGGCGTTCCCTTCGTTTTCCGCGTTGAGTAAGCGGGGACGCGCTTTGTTTAAATGAAACACGCCCCCTACCCGCCCAATTTGAATTCCGCGCCGTTACGCCGCTTGAGATACACTACGCCGCCGTAACTTACGGAGCAAAATCTTTATGGATTCGAACCAAAGCCAGGTAAGGTACGGCGGCTAAGCGTATGTCAGATACGATGCGCCGGGGAAGATCTTTGTGGATCTGCCCCACACTATACAACTTTTGCTGTTCGATTTCCTTTAGATTTGCCTTCAACAACATAGTGCAAGGGCCTGCATACAAGTTGAAAGTGTTTATGTGTGACGTCGGCTCTTGCCTACTTGGCTCTTGTTCACACCAGAAAAAGGCATACAGGGGACATGGCTTGGCTATGGTGAAGTGAGGATGCACACGCTGTTAACTCTGCTATTCAAGTTCTTAACCAACCGATAAGAATCATTAAGGCACCTTTCACACTGGGGCGGGAGGTGCGGTGGTGGTAAAGCGCCGCTATTTCTAGCGGTGCTTTACCGTTGGAATTGCAGCTGTATTTTGATGGTAAATCGCCAATAAAAATAGGGCTAAAAAGGGTTAATACCGCCGTCAATACGCCTCTGCAGAGGCGCATTGGCGGCGGTATAGCCGCGGTTTCCCATTGCTTCCGATGGGAAGGAGAGGTGGAGGAGCGGTAAACACACTGCTCCTTCACTGCTCCAAAGATGCGGCTAGCAAGACTTTTGGAGCGGTCTTGCTAGCGTACCGCTCCAGTGTGAAAGCCCTCAGGGTCGGTTTGCAGGCGCTATTTTTAGCGCAATAGCGCCTTCAAACCGTCCCAGTGTGAAAGGGGTCTAACTTAACTACAGTTTCCATGCATACGGTTCATTTTAATCCGATCCCCCCCCCCATAGAGGAAAGCAGAGATCTAAAAGGTCCGTCTCTGCACAGTGAGCGGAGACGGACTTGTGATCCGCCGGCTCAGCGGGGATCAACTAATCCATCCCTGCTGAGCAAGTGGATGAGTGAAAACAGATCCGCCCGGGTGCTGCCGCCTCCATCTACAGTAAGGGAATCAGGAAGTGAAGCCTTGCGTCTTCACTTTCGGGTTCCCTACTGTGCATGCACGAGTCGCACCGCGCCATCTCACTGGTCCCTGCTGTCTTCTGGGACCTGTGTGTCTCCCAGAAGACAGTAGGGGGCCGGACATGGAGTAGATCACCGCGGATACTGCGATCTATGCCCGGAAGTGGGAGCAAATACCTGTATTAGACAGGTATCTGGCTCCCCCCCTCCCCCCGAAAGGTGCCAAATGTGACACCGTAGTCAGGGATTCCGAAAAAAAGCAAAATTTCAATTTTTGGGTGGAACTCCGCTTTAAGGGATTATATGTCCTACCTGCCTGGGTACACTTGGTTTGGGAACAGAGCAGTTATGCCTTCTACCCTGAATATTGCTTTTAATACTCAGCATATGACCACATTTCATCCATGCAAACTGATTGCTCTATGGCAGTGGTCATCAACCCTGCCCTACAGGGCCCACTAACAGGCCAGGTTTTATGTATTACCTTGGGGAGATGCATTCTAGAATACTGCAATCACTGAGGAGCAAATGAGATCACCTGTGATGTATTTCAGTTATCTTGCAAACCTGGCCTGTTAGTGGGCCCTGTAGGGCATGGTTGATGACCACTGCTCTATGGTATTCCTGTCCCCCTTCTTTGGTGGTGACCATTGATCAGCATGACAGTAGTGAGGAGAGTTTCCATAGATTGATTGGATTAGATACAATTAAGTGAGTGCGCTGATTAGCAGGCTCGTCGTTTGTTAATTTTTCCTCCAGCTTTGTAACAGAAAGTCCATACAGGCACAAAGCTGAGGAAGACTGTGCAAGAGAACGTACCAAAAAAAAAAAAAAAACACAATTTTTTTTCCCTGTAAAATCCTTTTATTTTTGGAGGTAAACTTTGCCTATAAATAATAAAAAAAAAAAAACCTATAAAAGGAATCTGCCACTAATACATGAATATTACTTACCAGGAGTATCTTCAATTAGCAGGACAGAGTTGCCAAGTGCGGACACGTCACTCTCATCATCGCTAATTACAATGATGCTCACTTCTGGAAGGGTTGCTTCTAAAGATGTTCCATCCCCACAACTTCCTTCACCCGTCCTCATTCTGATGGTTCCTATCAGCAAAAAACAAAACAAGTTCTGATGAATACAAACCTGACTGCTGGGTGCACACACGTTGGTAATACAATGTACACGTCACTACAGAACTACGGAGTTTGGTGTCACACAAGTTAGATCGTCACTTCTGATTCCGTTGCTTTCTGTCAAACTCATGTCAATTCTGAATGGTTGTATGAAAAACATATGAAATTATAGAGGGCTTTGAGTGCGGCCCAGCACATTTTTGCCAACAGTGGCGGAGGCAGACGCAACAGCCGCCCACCAACAGTGGCGGTGGCGGCAGACGCAACAGCCACCCACCAACAGTGGCGCCGGCAGACGCAACAGCCGCCCACCAACCCAGGCAGACGCAACAGCCCCACAACAGTGGCGTCGGCTGACGCAACAAAAGCAGCGTCGGCTGAGGCAACAAAAGCAGCGTCGGCTGATGCAACAAAAGCAGCGTCGGCTGACGCAACAAAAGCCCCACAACAGTGGCGACGGCTGACGCAGCAGCCCCACGACAGTGGCGTCGGCTGACACAACAAAAGCAGCGACGGCTGACGCAACAACAGCCCCGCGGCGACGGCTGACGCAACAACAGCCCCACAACAGCGGCGATGGCTGACGCAATAACAGCGGCGACGGCTGACGCAACAACAGCGGCGACGGCTGACGCGACAACAGCCCCGCCAGCTGACGCAAAACAACAGCCCCGCCAACAGTGGCGCCGGCTGACGCAACAACAGCCCCCACAACAGTGGCACCGGCTGACGCAACAACAGCCCCCCCAACAGTGGCACCGGCTGACGCAACAACAGCCCCCCCAACAGTGGCACCGGCTGACGCAACAACAGCCCCCCCCAACAGTGGCGCCGGCTGACGCAACAACAGCCCCCCCAACAGTGGCGCCGGCTGACGCAACAGCCCTCCCAACAGTGGCGCCGGCTGACGCAACTACAGCCCCCACAACATTGGCGCCGGCTGACGCAACAACAGCCCCCCAACAGTGGCATCGGCTGACGCAACAACAGCCCCACAACAGTGGCGACGGCTGACGCAACAACAGCCCCACAACAGTGGCGACGGCTGACGCAACAACAGCCCCACAACAGTGGTGACGGCTGACGCAACAACAGCCCCACAACAGTGGCGACGGCTGACGCAACAACAGCCCCACAACAGTGGCGACGGCTGACGCAAAAACAGCCCCACAACAGTGGCGACGGCTGACGCAACAAAAGCAGCGCCGTTTGACGCAACAACAGTGGCGCCGGCTGACGCAACAGCCGCCCCCACAACAGTGGCGACGGCTGACGCAACAAAAGCAGCGCCGTTTGACGCAACAACAGTGGCGCCGGCTGACGCAACAGCCGCCCCCACAACAGTGGCGCCGGCTGACGCAACAACCGCCCCCCCAACAGTGGCGCCGGCTGACGCAACAACAGCCCCCCAACAGTGGCGCCGGCTGACGCATTAATAACCCTCAGCATTGGGGTCAGTATTATTAACCCTTCCACCCGCATTGGGGTGATTTTGGCAGTGAAAGGTAAACCCCCCACCCCCAGCCCACACATTGGTGATCATGGGTGTAAAAGAGGAGCTCCAGTCTGGACAATTTTTTTTTTTTTTTTTAGTTCAGCAGCTACAAATACTGTAGCTGCTGACCCAATAGGAAACTTACCTGTCTAGGAATCCCGCAATATCGGCACCCCCAAGCCGATTTTTTTAACCCACATTAACATTGGGCCGATTTGACTTGTGAAAATCACAGGGCAAATCGGCGGCTATTGTCGGCAATGGCACCGTCCGAATTTGTGTGAAGCTGCACAGATTCCCAAAAGTAGTTCCTGCACTTTCTTTTGGCGACTTCGGGGGCAATTTGAATAGACATCTGTGCAGGAACCCGCACAAAAGTCCCTGAAATCGCTACCGAAGTCAGACTGACCGTTATGAATTCAGCTGAACTCGATTTCTAACCCGCAGTCAGTGTAAACCTGGGTCTTAATCAGCTTTGGGTGCAGGCGCCCGCATCTTCACTAATAAGGGAAACTGGCAGTGACGTCTTTAGGCTTCACAGACAGTTCTCTACTGCGCATGCGTGAGTCACACTGCGCTTTTTAAATGGTCCTGCTGTCTTCGGTGAACTCTGTGTGTAAAGTAGGAGGGGCTGGACCTACTTGAAGATTGCCATGGAGACCTTACTTGGAAGTTGGAGCGGGTACCTGTCAAAACCAGGTACCCGCTCCCCCCTTAAAGTACCAAAATGTGGCAGTGGAGGGTGCAAACAAGCAAAGCTTCCCTCTTTGGGTGGTTGTTAAGGCTCAATGTTTTTTTACCTTTATGCATTCTATACATGAAGGTAAACATCCTCCTCTTTACAGCCGCCCCCCGAATATTTACCTGAACCCGATCTTCCTTCAATGATATGCAAGAGAGCCTCAGCTCTCCAGGGACTCTCCCTCCTCATTGGCTGAGACACCAGAAGGGTGCCATTGGTTCTCACTGCTGTGATTGACAGTAGTGGGAGCTCCAGAGTGGCAATGCAACGCCTTTTCTGAGGAGCTCAGTTTACTTTTTCCGGCATGGTGCCAGTGTTCTGTAGATTACTGCAGATCATCAGAGAATGCCTCCGACAATCTGCGTATGGTGTAGACCCGCACCACAGAAGCCAAGCCCTGGCGCGGAGGCCCGCACCACAGGAGCCAAGCCCCGGCGCGGAGGCCCGCACCACAGGAGCCAAGCCCTGGCGCGGAGGCCCGCACCACAGGAGCCAAGCCCTGGCGCGGAGGCCCGCACCACAGGAGCCAAGCCCTGGCGCGGAGGCCCGCACCACAGGAGCCAAGCCCTGGCGCGGAGGCCCGCACCACAGGAGCCAAGCCCTGGCGCGGAGGCCCGCACCACAGGAGCCAAGCCTTTGTGCACACTAAGGAAGCAGCTTAGATATGGAGGGAATATATCAGTGGCGGTGCGTTCATGAGGGGTGCACGGGCGCCGCCCCCACTCTCCTGCCACTTCTCTATCACCATAGATAGATACATGTAATGCATGAATCTATGGTCGCCGCTGAATCAGGTGCTCGGGTCTGTTATCTGATTGGCTGAAACGACAGGCGCGGTGATTTACACTGGCAGCAATTTAAAAGGAAAAGTGGCTGCATTTGATGGGCACCGTGGCAGCAATTTATGTGTACAGTGGCTGCGTTTGATGGGCACAGTGGCAGCAATTTAAGGGGAAAGTGGCTGCATTTGATGGGCACAGTGGCAGCAATTTAAGGGGAAAAGTGGCAGCAATTTAAGGGGAAAAGTGGCTGCATTCAATGGTACAGTGGCAGCAATTTATGGGTACAGTGGCTGCGTTTGATGGGCACAGTGGCTGCATTCGATGGCACAGCGGCAGCAATTTAAGGGGAAAGTGGCTGCATTTGATGGGCACAGTGGCTGCATTTGATGGGCACAGTGGCTGCATTTGATGGGCACAGTGGCAGCAATTTAAGGGGAAAAGTGGCTGCATTTGATGGGCACCGTGGCTGCATTCAATGGCACAGTGGCAGCAATTTATGGGCACAGTGGCTGCGTTTGATGGGCACAGTGGCTGCATTCAATGGCACAGTGGCAGCAATTTATGGGTACAGTGGCTGCGTTTGATGGGCACAGTGGCTGCGTTTGATGGGCACAGTGGCTGCGTTTGATGGGCACAGTGGCTGCGTTTGATGGGCACAGTGGCTGCGTTTGATGGGCACAGTGGCTGCGTTTGATGGGCACAGTGGCTGCGTTTGATGGGCACAGTGGCAGCAATTTATGGGTACGGTGGCTGCATTTGGTGGGCACAGTGGCTGCATTTGGTGGGCACAGTGGCTGCATTTGGTGGGCACAGTGGCTGCATTTGGTGGGCACAGTGGCAGCAATTTAAGGGGAAAAGTGGCTGCATTTGATGGGCACTGTGGCTGCATTCAATAGCACAGTGGCAGCAATTTATGGGTACGGTGGCTGCGTGCGATGGGTACAGTGGCTGCATTCAATAGCACAGTGGCAGCAATTTATGGGTACGGTGGCTGCGTGTGATGGGTACAGTGGCTGCATTTGATGGGCACAGTGGCTGCATTCGATGGGCACAGTGGCAGCAATTTATGGGGAAAAGTGGCTGCATTTGGTGGGCACCGTGGCTGCATTCAATGGCACAGTGGCAGCAATTTATGGGTACAGTGGCTACGTTTGATTGGCACAGTGGCTGCATTTGATGGGCACAGTGGTGGCGTGTTTTTGTGCCCTCCCCTCCAATCTTTTGAGCACCAGCTGCCACTAGAATACACATGCCAGTCTGGTGGCAACCTATAAACATGCATGCATAGTAGTGATAGGATTACAAGGTGGAGGCACCCAGGAGAAGGCTGGACATTGGACGGTTGGAGCACAGGCCTATTCATGCTGTTAGGGAGAGTTTTGGAAATGGAGGAACTACAAGTCCCAGGAGCAACTTATAAACATCAGATATGGAGAAATTAGAAGAGTCGGTCTATAAGGATCACACAACGGAGGAACTACAACTCCCAGCCTACATAGAAAGGGAATCGCAGACTCTCACCTCGCCCTTCTCTTCTCTTCGAGCTGAAAGTTCGCGCGCTCCCGCCTCCTGGTGTAACAGGAACCGCCAATGGGCGTGGCTACAGACCGGAGCTCCACGATTGACAGGAAACATGTGACCTCCACTTCAAAAAATTTTTTTTTTTAAATGAACTTTAACGTCACAAACATTCAATACATGCCACAGGCTCGTGGAAGTGGAGGCCACATGTTTCCTGTCAAACGCGGAGCTCCACTCCGCAGCCAGATCCCTCTCTCTCTCTTGCTATTGGATATACGCAGCCTGAAGCGGCGGCGACCATATTTAGTAAGGGAAAGAAAAAAAAAAGGGCAATCCCTTTATGCAGTGCTGTGTGATTTATGTAACAAATAAAAGAAAACTTGCAAAATGTCCAGCTAATTTGTTTTTCTCTTTTTAAATGTGATCAGTTCCTGGAAAATTGGAGAAACAAGTGACAGTCTGTACTGATCACTGCACTGACATGTCACTACTTACTGTCATGGGAGTTTACACTGCCCCGCGGGGGGGTTGCTGCTGGCGGGAGAGAGCACATGGGAGCGGGGAACAGGATGAGGCACTCACCACTCTAGCCACAGGAGTGGGGGGGGAGTGCTGCTGGCAGGCCCGGATTTACTCCCTTTGCCGCCCCAAGGCTGGGTCCTTTAATGCCGCCCCCGCCTGCGCAGACATTATCCTCGGGGGACTTTTTCGGCAGGACACTGAGAAGCAGGGGGGGTCCTGCTGCCGAATATGACATTGAGGCGGGGGATGTTGCTGCCGAAAATTACATTGAGAACCATCTCACCTCCTCTTCCCCCTGTTTTCTCTCCTCTCACCATCCGTGACATGACAGGGGGGGCTCCCGATATAAAAGTGCCGCCCCGGCACCCACTGCCGCCCCGAGGCCTGGCCTTGTTGGCCTTGTCTGGAATCCGGCCCTGGCTGCTGGTGGGACTCGGGAGAGCATATCAGTGGGGGGTCCATCCCACGTGAAGGCATGGTGCTGGTGGAGGGCTGCAGGTACTTTCCACACTGGCTGGGACTGGAGCTTATGCTGTGGTGTCTGGGTTACAGGAAAATACAAACCCGGGCACAGCTGTCAAAAAATGGACTGTCCGGGTCATTCCCGTACAGGTGGCAACCCTACTGCCCGGTTTACGTGTATTGCCCTAATAAAAAAAACTGTCACTTTAATAAAAAAAAAAATACAATTCTTAGGCCCCTTTTTGCAATTCGGCACTGCATCGCTTTAACTGACAATTGCGCGGTCGTGCAACGTGGCTCCCAAACAAAATTGGCATCCTTTTTTTATCCCACAAATAGAGCTTTCTTTTGGTGGTATTTGATCACCTCTGCGGTTTTTATTTTTTGCGCTATAAACAAAAATAGAGCGACAAATTTGAATTTTACTTTTTGCTATAATAAATATCCCCCAAAAATATATATAAAAAAAAAATTTCCTCAGTTTAGGCCGATACGTATTCTTCTACTTATTTTTGGTAAAAAAAATCGCAATAAGCGTTTAACGGTTGGTTTGCGCAATTTTTTTTAGTGTTTACAAAATAGGGGATAGTTTTATTGCATTTTAATTAATTATTATTTTTTTAATACTAATGGCGGCGATCAGCGATTTTTTTTCGTGACTGCGACATTATGGCGGACACTTCGGACAATTTTGACACATTTTTGGGACCATTGTAATTTTCACAGCACAAAATGCATTTAAATTGCATTGTTTATTGTGAAAATGACAGTTGCAGTTTGGGAGTTAACCACAGGGGGCGCTGAAGGAGTTAGGGTTCACCTAGTGTGTGTTTACAACTGTAGGGGGGTGTGGCTGTAGGAGTGATGTAATCTATCGTGTCTCCCTATAAAGGGGAACACTCGATCGATGCAGCCGCCACAGTGAAGCACGGGGAAGCCGTGTTTACATACGGCTCTCCCCGTTCTTCAGCTCCGGGGACCGATCGCGGGACCCCAGCGGCGATCGGGTCCCGTGGTCCCGCGCCCGTGGCCCACGGCTGGGTAGATTTACAGGACGTACCGGTACGTACATCTGCCCAGCCGTGCCATTCTGCTAAGTGGTTAATGATGTCTGCAGCATTTGTGGTGCTCAGATACTCAGATTGCTTCCATTAAAGTGGAGGTTCACCCAAAAACTTAATTTTTAACATTAGATTGAGGCTCATTTTGTCTAGGGGAATCGGGTGTTTTTTTTAAAATCGAAGCAGTACTTACCGTTTTAGAGATAGATCTTCTCCGCCGCTTCCGGGTATGGTCTTCGGGACTGGGCGTTCCTATTTGATTGACAGGCTTCCGACGGTAGCATACATCGCGTCACGATTTTCCGAAAGTAGCTGAACGTCGGTGCGCAGGCGCCGTATAGAGCCGCACCGACGTTCGGCTTCTTTCGGCAACTCGTGACGCGATGTATGCGACCGTCGGAAGCCTGTCGGAAGCCTGTCAATCAAATAGGAACGCCATACCATAACCGGAAGCGGCGGAGAAGATCTATCTCTAAAATGGTAAGTACGGCTTCGATTTTAAAAAAAACACCCGATTCCCCTTCACAAAATGAGCCTCAATCTAATGTTAAAAATAGTTTTTCGGGTGAACTCCCGCTTTAATTTCAAAGTTACCTTATTTCTTTCTTAAAATGGTACATTTGATGTTTTTCATTGTGAATAACATATGGGTGTATGAGATTTGCAAATCATTGCATTCTGTTTTTTTGTAGATTTGACGAAGCATTCCAACTTTTTCTGGATTTGAGGTTGTAGTAGGACCCTAGAAATGAAGAATTGCTGGTTGTTATTAAAGCGGAGGTTCACCCAAAAATCAACTTTCTGTCACTAGATCCAGCATACTGCTGACATCTGCAGTATGCTGGATATTTTATTTATTTTTTGTACTTATCATTTTAGCCGTATTTCTTCTCCTGCACCGAGCGGCGTATCCTTCCGGGTATAGGCGTTCCTAAATAAAGCGCAGTTGATTGACGGGCTTGGATAGCGCGTCACACCCTTCAAAAATAGCCGACGTGACTCTCTGCAATTTACGGCGCCTGCGCAGTCAGCTCTACACGGCAGGCGCAGGCTGCGTAAGCAGCCGAGAGTCACGTCGGCTATTTCCGGATGGCGTGACGCGCTATCCAAGCCCGTCAATCAACTGCGCTTGATTTAGGAACGCCTACTTCCCGAAGGATTCCCCGCTCGGAGCCAGAGAAGAAATACGGCTAAAACGATAAGTACAAAAATAAAAACAAAAAATCCAGCATACTGCAGATGTCAGCAGTATGCTGGATCTAGTGACAGAAAGTTGATTTTTGGATGAACCTCCACTTTAAGGAGCGGACGGCCGCCACGTCCTTAACAACCATGACTCATCTGCTATCAGTGGGATTCCCTGCTGACAGCAGAATGTAAACAATACCAGCTTTAAAAAAACAAACAAAGAAAAAACAGCACCACCCGTCCAATCCATACCAGACCCTTCGGGAAAACTACTATGGAGCATACACACGGCTGGTTTTCCCGACAAAAAGCAAACATGGCAGTTTTCCCGTCGGGAAAACCGGTCATGTGTACGAGGCATTAGAGTCTGCAAAAGACTCGAGACTGGGGTGGAGGTTCACATTCCAGCAGGACAAGGACCCTAAACATACAGCCCGAGGAATGGTTTAGCTCAAAGCATATTCATGTGTTAGAATGGCTCAGTCAAATTTCAGACCTAAATACAATTGAGACTCTGTGGCAAGACTTGAAAATTTCTGTTCACAGACGCTCTCCATCCAATCTATTTTTCAAGGAAGAATGGGCAAAAATGTCACTCTCTAGATGTGCAAAGCCGGTAGAGACATCCCCAAAAGCTGTTATTGCAGTGAAAGGGGGGTCTACAAAATATTGACATAGGGGGCTGAATACAAATACACGCCACACTTTTCAGATATTTATTTGTAAAAAAAACTTGAAAACCATTTATCATTTTCCTTATTTGTCACAATTATGTGCCACTTTATGTTCGTCTATCGCATAAAATCCAAATAAAATAAATTTACATTTTTGGTTGTAGCATGACAAAATTTGGAAAATTTCAAGGGGTATGAATACTTTTTCAAGGCATGGGTGGCAAGTGGTTAATTTTGAGTATTCTAAAAAAAAAAAAAAGGGTTTTAGCAAGATTTCTATGTAGACTTATTTGACATTTTTACAGAAATACACTTTATGCCCTTAGTATCTAATTTTACTGACTTGTCTACGGGCTCGCTTACATCAGAGGTTAGGCATGGTAACCGGACCTGTTATTGGTCTCGCCATTCATCTGTTGAAATCATTTGTTGGGCAATAAGATGCTGCTGTCCATCAACTACGCGCTACAAATTCCTCTTCGCATCTTTGGGAGTATTGTTATGATCCCAGAACTGTCCAGAAGCGAACGCAGTCCAGTTATTGGACGCTGTATGTGTTATAGAGGGCTCTGCCATAAGGCAGTGCCCTCCAGCTGCCGGCAGGAGATTGGCAGCACATGTTCAGGATTGGAACCGTAGGCCAGTTTTCTGACATTTGATAAAGTATTGAGTGGGAGAAGTTTTAGTAGCATGAACTAAAATGGTGTTTACAGGCAAAGAATGTATCCCCAAGGCAGTCTTCTGTACTCGATTACCAGGGACAGACCTATGTTTTGATGACTGTCCCTGGATATGTCCCTGATTTGGAAAACCAACCCAATTCAGAGTAAAGGATATTTAACCACTAGAGTACCGGGCCATCGTCAAATGACGGCTCCACGGTGACTCTGAAAACTCAACAGGACGTCATATGACGTCCTGGATTCCTCCGGCCACTGGGGGGCGCGCGAGCGCGCCGGCGCGTCCCCGAGATGCCGATGCGCGTGCCTGGCGGTCGCGATGTCCGCCAGGTTCCCCCGATCGGTAATGACAGAGCAGGGACGTGGAGCTCTGTGTGTAAACACAGAGCTTCACGTCCTGTCAGGGGACAGAGGAGACCGATCTGTGTCTCTTGTACATAGGGACACAGATCGGTCACCTCCCCCAGTCACCCCCCTTCCCCCACAGTTAGAACACAATACAGGTATACATATTAACCCCTCCCTCACCCCCTAGTGTTAACCCCTTGAATGCCAGTCACATTTATACAGTAATTAGTGCATATTTATCGCATTAATCGCTGTATAAATGTGAATGGCGCCAAAAACGTGTCAAAAGTGTCCGATGTGTTCGCCACAATGTCACGGTGACAGTAAAAAATCGCAAATCGCCGCCAATACTAGTAAAAAAATTAATAAAATAAAAATGCCATAAATCTATCACCTATTTTGTAAACGCTCTAACTTTTGCGCAAACCAATCAATATATGATCATTGCGATTTTTTTTACCAAAAATATGTAGAAGAATACGTATCGGCCTAAACTGAGGAAAAAAAAAGTTTTTTTAAAAAAAATTGTGATATTTATTAAATAAAAAAGTAAAAAATTGTGTTTTTTTTTTAAATTGTCACTCTTCTTTTGTTTATAGCGCAAAAAATAAAAACCGCAGAGGTGATCAAATACCACCAAAAGAAAGCTCTATTTGTAGGAACAAAATGATAACAAAAATTGTTTGGGTACAGTGCTGAAAGCTGAAAATTGGCTTGGGCAGGAAGGTGCGTAAGTGCCCGGTATGGAAGTGGTTAAAATAAACCTGTTCTTGGCACATGCAAGGCAAAGAAACTTGTCCACTTTAACCTCACCTGCACCACATACTTACATTCTCTTACTAAGTAGTTAATAAAAAGTTTGGCCCGGATTCACAAAGCACTTACGCCGACGTATCTCGAGATACGCCGCGTAAGTGTAACTATGCACCGTCGTATCTATGCGCCGTACCCACAATCTGAGATACGCCTAAAAATAGGGGGCCAGATTCATAAAGAACTCCGGCGGCGTAACGTATCGTCTTTACGTTACACCGCCGCAAGTTTTCAGTGCAAGTGCCTGACTCACCAAGCACTTGCATGTAAACTTACGGCGGTGCAATGTAAAGCCGTCCGGCGCAGGCCCACCTAATTCAAATGGGACGTGTACCATTTAAATTAGGCGCGCTCCCACGCCGAACGTTCTGCGCATGCTCCGTTAGAAAATTTCCCCGCGTGCATTGCGTGAAATTACGGCGCCCCGACGTTTTTTTTGAATTGCGACGTGCGTAACGTACTTTCATATTCCCGGACGTCTTACGCAAAAAAAAAAAAAATTGTTCTAAAGTTAAGCCATGAAAAAGCATGACTAATTTTGCGATGGGAAAAACCGACTAGCGACGACGTAACGAACGCGCGTACCTTCGTGGATCGCCGTAAAAGCTAATTTGCATACCCGACGCTGGAAAACGACACGAACTCCACCCAGCGGCGGCCGAAGTATTGCATCCTAAGATCCGACGGTGTAAGTCAATTACACCTGTCGGATCTTAGGGCTATCTATGCGTAACTGATTCTATGAATCAGTCGCATAGATACTCTCAGAGATACGACGGCGTATCAGGAGATACGCCGTCGTATCTCGTTTGTGAATCTGGCCCAGGCTTCCTACGACCGACGTAACTTGCCTACGTCGTCGTATCGTGGGCGCATATTTACGCTGGGCGCATTTGCCGCTCTCATTGATTTGCTATGCACAGATGCAAATGAGGGCGATACGCCGATTCACGAACGTACTTGCGCCCGGCGCATAATATGCACGGTTTGCGTAAGTCGTACGAACGGCGTAAAGTTATTCCCCATATACGAGGCGCAACCCATGCAAAGGTATGGACCAGGGAACAATCCGGGCCACAAGCCGTCGTATTTTACGTTGTACGTGAATATGGCTGGGCGTAGGTTACGTTCACGCCGTAGGCAGTGATTCGACGTATCTTAGGCAGTTGTTCCGACGTGATTCTGAGCATGCGCACTGGGATGCGGTCACGGGGCGGCGCATGCGCCGTTCGTTATATGAATCTGTTTGGCACTCGACCCATCATTTGCATGGGGTCACGCCTCATTTGCATGTCTCACGCCCACTTCCACCTACGCCGGATTACGCAGAGGAAACCCAGCACAGTTTGGGAGGCAAGTGCTTTGTGAATTCTGTGCTTGCGTCGGCGTAGTGTATATTAGATACGCTACGGCGGCATAAATATGCGCCGATGTATGTGAATCCGGGCCGTTGTGACTACTTTTGCATTACGTTTGGTACAGCGTGTGGTGTGTGTGGGTGTATATATAAATGTATATATATACTATCAATTTTTCACCAGCCAAATAAATCTTGAAGCTTTGTAAGTCAGAGCTTATCCTATTGTCGCCTTTGATTTTATAAACAGCAGGAAAGGTGGACAGACAGGAGACAGGCCTGCCTTAGAAATTGAACAAATTGTTGGTTACTGGTCCCCAAGTGCCGTAAATCGCACAACGTAAGACGCTACCAGCTTTATAAGCAGTGAAGAGACAGAGACGTCAAGCACTTCCTGCCATCACATTGCAGCATTCGGCCCAGGGGATTCCTCCAAACAGTTCCTAGGATTCTGTATTTATGAGGGAGATTCATGAACTTTGACCCTCCGAAGGCGTTTGGAGAGGTTCTGTTTCTCATTAGTAGTGGGAACAGCAAACAGCCGCTTCCCATAGGATACAGAAAGCAATTTTGAAGTGAGAAGTTGATTGACTCAGTTGCCTACTTTAAACCTCATTAAATACCTCACAACTTTCTGAGATTGGAAAGGACACCTAGGGCAAATATATTTAGGTAAAAGAGAACCCTTCACTTGTGGTCTATGGCCATAAAGAATTCATGAGCACAATACACGCATTTATGTATTTACAGATCCAAGTATGGGTCAACATCAGCAGACCCGGGCTCCAAACATAAAAACGACTTGAAGAGATAAAAGCTGGGAATATGCGCTTCCTCTCTGGATGAAAAAAAAAACTATAATTTTCCTCTATCCACACAAACAAGGTCGATGGAGAAATCCCCCCAGGTAGGACATTGTATTCTGACAGCGGGACCTGTAGCAGCTGATTGCCATAGGTTTTTCTGCATATCCCTTCAATAGAATATGATCAAAAAATGTACTTATGTTGAGTGGGGACAGCTGCACACTGATCGGAACTTGGCCGGTCCCTGCTGAACGATCAGTGCGTGGCCAGTTTAAAGTGTTTGTAAAGGAAAAATGTATAAAATAAATAACAGACATGTTATTTATCAGTGTCTCAGTGACTCGGGTGATCACAGCGCGTGCCGCGCTCGCGAAGGGGAGGGCATCTATTGACGTCCTCCCGGCAATTGGGGTCTGCGCTGTAGCCGTCATTCAGCTATAGCGTGGACGGGAAGTGGTTAAAAAGGTAACCTCTTCCTGGAAATAACTTATATATCAACATATACTAAATAAATCAGTGCAGCGCGCCAAAAAATATTATAGAAAAATTACTAGATAGCTTATGTGACCATTACAGAAATTGTGTTCAACCTATAATACAGTATCTCACGAAAGTGAGTACACCCCTCACATTTTTGTAAATATTTTATTCTATCTTTTCATGTGACAACACTGAAGAAATGACACTTTGCTACAATGTAAAGTAGTGAGTGTACAGCTTGTATAACAGTGTAAATTTGCTGTCCCCTCAAAATAACTCAACACACAGCCATTAATGTCTAAACCGCCGACAACAAAAGTGAGTACACCCCTAAGGCCCCGTGCACACGACCGAACATGTCAGCTGAAACTGGTCCGACGGACCAGTTTCAGCAGACTTGTTCCGTCGTGTGTACGGCCGACCGGACAAATGTCCGGCGGATCGGACAGTTTCCAGCGGACAAATGTTTCTTAGCATGCTAAGAAACATGTCCGCTGGAAGCCTGTCCGTCGGACATGTTCGGTCGTCTGTACAGACTCACCGGACATGTCCGATCGGCCGAAAGCCCTTGCATGCGTCAAAGTGATTCGACGCATGCGTGGAAGCATTGACCTTCCAGGGCCGCGCACGTCGCCGCGTCATCGTCGGCGACGACGGCGCGGCCACATCACCGCATATCGTGTCCGCGCGGATTTCTGTCTGATGGTGTGTACAACCATCAGACAGAAATCCGGCAGCAGACGCAGCGGACATGTCTGCTGAAAACGGTCCGGCGGACCGTTTTTAGCGGACAGATCCGCTGGTGTGTACGAGGCCTCAGTGAAAATGTCCAAATTGGGCCCAAAGTGACAATATTTTGTGTGGCCACTATTATTTTCCAGCACTGGGCATGGAGTTCACCAGAGCTTCACAGGTTGCCACTGGAGTCCTCTTCCACTCCTCCATGATGACATCACGGAGCTGGTGGATGTTAGAGACCTTCCGTTTGAGGATGCTCAATAGGGTTTAGGTCTTGAGACACGCTTAGCCAGTCCATCACCTTTACCCTCAGCTTCTTTAGCAAGGCAGTGATCATCTTGGAGGTTTCAAGATGATCAAGTAAAAGTTCTTAAAGTTACCAAATGCCCGGTCTGAAGTTCCTACAAAGGGGTGCATAAAAAAGGGGGAAGAGAGATGGCCACCACGAAGGGTAAATTGTGAAGGAGAGTTGGCAGGAGAGGCAGCCATATTGCTATTGTCCTGAGAAAGCAGTTTAGTGGTGTTGCATGTTATACCATCCAGCTGGTGGGAAGTAGTGCCTTGGCATGGGAGATGATAACCCTGGTAGTGAGAGGGATGGTGATCTTGACCCACTCCCTAGCGATTGGTACCCCACATATTTGGGACTGGATCCACGGAATGGGGAACCTATGGACCTGCCTGGAAGGTACGGGAAGAGAGAGTAGGACTGGGAGTGAGGGGGCAATTGTGGCTCTGCTGGTGGAGTGGCACACAGCCTCCACAG
This sequence comes from Rana temporaria, assembly GCF_905171775.1. NCBI lineage: Eukaryota > Metazoa > Chordata > Amphibia > Anura > Ranidae > Rana > Rana temporaria. The sequence continues at coordinate 23,384,333 of NC_053494.1, read as the reverse complement.
TTTCCCCTCAGAAATACTGCATTTGGTATGGAAGGACTAGTTCTCATGTGGAACTGTGCAAGGCAACGACTCGCTTCTAAGTTGGGGGGTCACCTTTATGCTGATTTTTGCATGACTGTGGCAACCATGCCTCTGTTCATGGGCATTAGTGAGCACATTCACGAGAGTCTCCACATTGGGTGATAAGTCCCGTATACATACCTATTACCTACTCGCAGCCTTGATTCATGCAATTAATGTCTTTTTGATCCACTGGGCATGTGCAGTAACAGTTAGTGCTATGGTCCCAGTATATGGCCGGGGACACAGTACCGGTGGGACAGGAGGGCCATGATGCAGAATTCTCCCAGCACATAGAGGACAATTGCCATCTAACCTAAATTTTCGACTTCCCATCACCTTCTACCCAAAAGTCACCAGGACAAAGGTGAGTTCTTCCCAGCAGGGACACAGAAAGCAATTAAAATTTAAAACCAATTTTAACCGTTTGCCAGTCTTTTGAAAACCTTAAAACAAGTTTTATCTTCAGATAAACTTTATAAAAATAAAATCAGGCTCCAGGCTACCCTCACAGCATACCAGCATGGTCCTAAATCTAGAAGCCTCAATTTCACAAACCAGCTTTCGGCTTATCATACACAATCATTAAATGCCGATAACGTTTTTACCAAACACTTCACCCAAATGAAAGGCTGGGCATGGGTAAATGGTCGCAATTTTTATAACTTGCTATCCTTTCGATTCTGGAAGATATGTGGGCTCAAGCAGAAGATTGGATTTTGGAATCTCTTCTAAAGAATCAGCAAACGGTCCACCTCCAGGAATAGAAGCATTATTAAGCCCCAGTAAATCCTGGGAGAAGACGTAGTGCGTTAATAAAGCTCTAATCCCCATCAGCTGGAAATGGCCTGGCTGACCCTGGGGGGGTCCACTGGGATAGTGGACCCCCCCACCCTGCTCACATACACAGATGTTTAATAACCTGCCTTTAATTTATGGTGCACAGGAGGTCCTGCAAAGACCAAGAGGATTACCTGAGTGTCACAAGTATATTGTGACCAGAAACAAAGCCTATTGCTGGAGAAAGTAATGTAGCTTTACAAAATGTTGCTATTTATTAAAGTGATACTATAGGTTCAGTTTTTATTTTTTTTAAATAACAAACATGTTATACTTACCTCCACTGTGAAGTTCGTTTTGCACAGAGTGTCCCGATCGTCCTGGGGTCCCACGGCTGCTCTTGCGGCTCCTTCCCGCAATTGATATCCCCCTCTGGGAAGCTCTATCCCGAGGGGGTTACCTTGTGGGCGCGCTCCCATGTCATACACTCGACGTTTATTGCCGGCAAGTGTATGACTCTGCCCCACCCCCCCCAGCGGCCGCGTCATTGGATTTGATTGACAGCAGCGGGAGCCAATGGCTGCGCTGCTATTAATCTATCCAATGAAGAGGCTGAATTAATGCCACTTGCTCTGTGGAATATATTTGCATAGAGCAGCCCCGAACCTCCTAATCTCATGTCCCCTACTGGCCCCTCCTCTCTGTCCAGTGCCCCTATGGGAAGCCGCTTCCCATGGGGGCACTTGTGTGGGCTAAAGTAGTTTTTCTTTAATGCAATGCAAGTCAACAGGCAAAAAAGACAGGAAATAAACCCATGTGCATTAACATTAATTCACCAGGATGCCAAGGTCTGCACGGCCCAAAGTGCTGTGAATGGAAGGATCTCTAGGCAATAAGCTTTGCAACAAGTGCAGAGTGGTGCGGAAATAATAATTCACAAAGTCAGGTGCAGTGAAGAACTTGTATTGAAATAGTACAGCAACAGTTCACAACAAACCAGGTGGGAAGGCCGCCCAACCCGGTGCACTCACGGTTTCCAGTAATGTGAAGAAAGCAGGTATCAGCCGGACTGACAGTGTCTGTTAGGAGAACAGAATGTGGTCTGGCCATCTTGTGCCCAAACGGGATCAAAAGGAGATGCATCCCTATGCTTTCCTTCCTCATCAGAAGCCTTTCCCTTACCACTTGTACTGCCCATAGCAGGCAGGGTACCTATCACCTCGCAAAAACCTGGAAGCCAGAGCAATAAAAAGACTCTAAGGCCCCGTACACACGAGGAGACATGTCCGATAAAAACGGTCCGCGGACCGTTTTCATCGGACATGTCTCCTGGGAGCTTTTGGTCTGATGTGTGTACCCAAATCCCCGCGGACAGAGAACGCGGTGACGTAGAAGACGTTCTCAAACATGGAAGTGCAATGCTTCCACGCATGCGTCGAATCAATTTGACGCATGCGCGGGATTTCGGGACGCTGGTTACACGTCATAACCAGCGCACATGTCCGATTATGTGTACTAACCATCGGACATGTCCGACGGACATGTTTCCAGCGGACAAGTTTCTTAGCTTGCTAAGAAACTTTTGTCCGCTGGAAACCTGTCCGCTAGGCCGTACACACGGTCGGACATGTCCGCGGAAACTGGTTCGCGAACCAGTTTCAGCGGACATGTTCGACCGTGTGTACGCGGCCTTACTGACCCAAGATGGCTGTCAGAGTCACATGGGGCAGCAGCATCCAATTGGAGGCTTCCTCAGTGACCCGGGAAACCATAGAGGAAACTCTGTTCCTCTTGACTTCCTCTCCAACAACAGTGCCGCTAAAGAAGAGTGCCAACTGCAGTGTAGAAAGTAGACTGCCCCTGCCTACAAGTTCACAAAACATTTATTTGTTAAAGAAACTGTATACAGTGAGTGTCATGACCACTTAAATGCTCCTGCTCCCTATTCCAGCAGCCGGGTGTTGGCTCTTGCATTCTCCCTGTCTGTGTTCACTTGTTAGGTGATTGATCTGCTTGGTCACCTGATATAAGCAAACTGAACACTGTATCCCTTGCTTGTGATCAGGGCTTTTTTTCTCAGAGAATAGGTGCAGGAACTCCCTCCTTCTGTCACCTCTTGTGTCCACCACCTACCCACCTCCAAGCACCATTCCTTGGTACCACTTCCTACCCATCTCTGAGTACAGTTCCTTGGTTCCACCCCCTACCCACCTCTGAGCACTATGCCTTGGTTCCACCCCCTACCCACCTCCCATCACTATACCTTGGTTCCACCCCCTACCCACCTCTGAGCACCATTCATTGATTTCACCCTCTACCCACCTCTGAGCACCATTCATTGGTTTCACCCCCTACCCACCTCTGAGCACCATTCATTGGTTTCACCCCCTACCCACCTCTGAGCACCATTCATTGGTTTCACCCCCTACCCACCTCTGAGCACCATTTCTTGGTTCCACCTCCTACCCACCTCCGAGCACCATTCTTTGGTTCCAGCCCTCCCCACCTCCGAGCACCATTCCTTTTCTCCGCCCCTACCCACCTCTGAACACCATTTCTTGGTTCCACTCCCTACCCATCTCCGAGCACCGTTCCTTGGTTCCACCCCCTGCCCACTTCCGAGCACTATTCCTTGATTCCACCCCCTACCCACCTCCAAGCCATTATATCCCCTAAAGTCTGCAGGTAGCCCATTACATGAAACATTCAGCAGATATGTGGGGTAGATGGCTCACTACAACCCAACCCATAAGATTTGGGTTTCCATATAATGCTGGTTTCCATTTTTTCCAAAGCCAACTTCTTGTACAGCTTATAACATATCTCCACCATTGAATTTTCCATTTTGCTACAATTATGCCAGTTCTTCAGCAATTTAGCCTTCATAGATGTTAAAATGACCATTTGATTACTGTTCCTTTACACATATGAAAGTCATTGTCTTAAAACTCCCTGATTCCTCTACCCGGCAGCTGAGTGTTGCTTTAGCCAGTTGTCAAGGTGCAGAGAAGTTGTCGCTGGTCCAATTCCCGTAGCTCTGACCCTTTGATAATAAGGTTTGCGAGCATCTTCCAGCATCCTGGTCCTTGTCACCACCTGGACATGTGGAATCCATCCCCTGAACAGCACCTTGTTGTGGAAGGAGACACACAGCTTGTCTAGATCCAGGTGTGGGTCGCTGGTTTCTTTCAGCAGCTCCCCCCCTCCACATACTAACTCCCTCTTGTGTATTGCAAAGCTTTGCCTTATTGCCTGTTCCACCAGGGCTGCAAATAATGGTATTACAGGTGTATTATACCCTCGTTTCACAGTCTGTGAAATGTGTATCCCAAGAGGTTATTCTGGCGGGCTTAAAGAGTATGTTTGTCTGTAGAAGAAAAAATAATAATTATAATATAATATAGATTTTAATAGTAATAAATCATATTTAAAGGCCCATTTACATTTTTGCAGTAAGTTAATGCATCTTATATCAAGCGCTGCCTTAAAGCGGGGGTTCACCCTATTAAAAAAAAAAAAAAAATTTTTATTCTAGCATTACATTCGGCATCGTAGCGCGAGCTACAGTATGCCGGTCTTACATTTTTTATCCCCGTACTCACTGTGCTATTGTACATTGAAGATTCCGGGGAATGGGCGTTCCTATGGTGAGAGAAGGTGATTGACGGCCGGCCCTGGCACGTCACGCTTCTCCGGAAATAGCCGAAATAGGCTTGGCTCTTCACGGCGCCTGCGCATAGCCTGTGCGCAGGCGCCGTGAAGAGCCGAGACCTACTCCGGCTGTCTTCGGGGAGCGTGACGTGCCAGAGCCGGCCGTCAATCATCCTCCCTCTCCATAGGCACGCCCATTCCCCGCGGGAGTCAGAATCTTCAATGTGCAATAGCACAGTGAGTACGGGGATAAAAAATGTAAGACCGGCATACTGTAGCTCGCGCTACGATGCCGAATGTAATGCTGCATTGTTGTTAAGGAGGGTGAACCACAGCTTTAAGGCAGCTTACTGAATATAATGGGCAGCCAACATTCCAAAACGTCCTGAAAATAGGACATGACATATAGTGCACATCGAATGCATTACAACACAATACAGTGCTTTGCTGTACATTGCTAGTTGATGCATGCTGCAGGCTTGAGTAAGGCACCACAATGTATGTGTGGTGCCTTACTGCATTGGGGTGTCATTCAAAATGCATTGCACCACAACACGAGAACTGTGCATTGCTGCACATTGTAGTATTAAACACAAAATAAAAACAAATGTAGCACTACCCCCGGAGGAGCTGCTGGTTAAACTTTGGGTTTGCACGTTACCTCTTAAGCTTCGTTGTCAGCATGGGAGTCCGCAGGTAGGGGCAAGGGGGGGCAAGCGCCCCCCCCCGGAATCAGGGATCAGCAAGGTGTCCGCCATAGGCATGCACACGGGTTGTACCCAGGCACGCACACCCTAATCACCCGAGCATAGAGTCAGCGGGTGCCAGGTACTGGAACTCTCTCCATGTACGAGCACCCGGCACAGGAAGGAAGATTGCACTGTGGGCGGCAGCTGGCAGGGCTTTTCATCGTCTGATTTTAGGACAGTGCTGGTCTCTAGCATCAGGAGTCAGCACACACAAAACCCTTCCTGCTTTCCCAGCTCTGCATATATCACAGAGGAGGGGCGGGTTATCCACAGCCCCTCAAGCCTACAGCATGCATCAACAGGAGCCTATGCCAGGAGCCTGACCTGCCACTGTGAGTTATAGATGATTCTCTTCTGTGGGGGGAAGAGAGCTCTGTGGGGGGATTGGGTATGCATACTGGCATAGAACACGCCTGGAATCTGCACCCTGTACATAACACACACCTGGAATCTGCACCCTGTACATAGCACATGTCTGGATTCTGCACCCTGTACATAGCACACGCATGGATTCTGCACCCTATACATAGTACACGCCTGGAATCTGCACCCTGTACATTAAAGCGGGGGTTCACCCTTAGAGGGCACTTTCTCCCCTTAGATTGCTGCTCGTTTTCTCTAGGGGAATCGGCTATTTGTTTTAAAATATGTGCAGTACTTACCCGTTTACGAGATGCATCCTCTCCGTCGCTTCCGGGTATGGGCTGCGGGAATGGGCGTTCCTTCTTGATTGACAGTCTTCCGAGAGGCTTCCGACGGTCGCATCCATCGCGTCACGATTTTCCGAAAGAAGCCGAACGTCGGTGCGCAGGCGCAGTATAGAGCCGCACCGACGTTCGGCTTCTTTCGGCTACGAGTGACGCGATGGATGCGACCGTCGGAAGCCTCTCGGAAGGCTGTCAATCAAGAAGGAACGCCCGCTCCCGAAGACCCATACCCGGAAGCGACGGAAGAAGATGCATCTCGAAAACGGGTAAGTACTGCTCATATTTTAATACAAATAGCCGATTCCCCTAGACACAACGAGCAGGAATCTAAGGGGAGAAAAAAAAAAAATTAATTAATGGGTGAACTCCCGCTTTAAGGTGACCAGATTTTTTAAATGAAATCCAGGGACATATTTTTTCTTTACTAGTAATGGCAACAATCAGTGACTCTCTGCCCGTCGCTGCCCACCTCACAGCCTCTCAAGTCTTACTCTTCGGGCCCCGGCTACTACTGGATGGGGAGCAGAGGAAGATCACTCTGCCAGGGAAGGCAAGGAGATAGGCAGGTGGCTGGCCAGGATTTGAGCCAAGGCAGAAGAACACATGAGCGGAGCTGAATGGGCATGTGCCCGAAACTGAAGAAATCTTCCCTCCACTCCAACCAGCACATGATCATCAGAAAGGGGCACAGATAATGGGAAAAATACAACCCCCTATGCTAGTAGGCACGGCGGAGCGGGGATGTGTAATTCACATTTTTTTATTTGAATTCTGCACTGACTGTCTTTGAAATTGCCCCTGCCCCCTATTAAATCCAATCTGGGGACAAAACCAGGGACAGACTTGGTCCAGGGACAGTGTCCTCAACCACAGGATTTTAAAGTACTGAACCTCCAGCCATGCAGTAGAAGAGCCTTTAAGCCGAAACCGGCGAACTGCAGGGCTTTCAATGTAATGGATCCCTCCTTAATTAGGTCACCAGGCCTCACCCGAGACGCTAGCACTTTTCCGGTCTCCTCCAGGGCGGGTCCTCCCCCAGTTTCCTCCATTAAGACAGCTTCCTCCCTTGTGGACAGACAGCTTGGGATCCCCTTTTAGGATTGCAGACCCCAGCCAGCATAGCTGGGCCTACTCGACAGCGAAGCAACCCTAGGCCAACGGGGCCCCGAAGTCAGATTCACAAACACGCACCTCGCGCCAGGAGGGCCACGAGGCGAAGGACCCCGATCAATGGCGTCTGCCCCTTAAGTACCCCTTCCCAGCATGCACAGCGGGACACCACCTCCACTGCACAGCTGCCGAGAAGGGACACCCAACACACCATGGTACATCTGCGTTCCAACATAAGCCCAAGATGGCAACGCCACCCGCAGGCAACAAGGGAAAACTACCAGGCAGCACCACAGCCAGAACAGAGGCAAATTTGTATTAATCAAACAGGTCTGGGCCCGAGTATTGGCCCAGACATGCCTTAAATGTGAAATAGCGCCCCCTAAATTTGAGGTGGGTGCTACACAAATTAAGTATTTTTAGTTATTTACACTTCTGCGTTGTGGTAACATAAGATGTTTTAGTGCCTAGCGGCACATCCAATTCTGGAATTTTTTTGGATGCGTTGGCAGACCATTATTTTCAATGCATGTGAATGCACAGCAAAAATGTAAATGGCCTTAAAAGTGGAACACTAGACAAAGAAAAAAAACACACACACACATGAAAGGTACATTTTTAAGTACACAAGTAAAATAAAGCCTTTTAGGTTTGGGAGATATTTTTTGCACCTACAGGTAAGCCTTAATCTAGGCTTACCTGTAGGTTAAAGTGGTTGTAAAGAGTTTACAACCACTTTAACCACTTCCAGACCGCCGCATGTATATGTACGTTGGCAGAATGGCACGAACAGGCACATTGGCGTACATGTACGTCCCTGCCTAGACGTGGGTCGGGGGTCCGATCGGGACCCCCCCCGCTACATGCGGCGGTCGGATTCCCGCGGGGAGCGATCCGGGACGACGGCGCGGCTATTCGTTTATAGCCGCTCCGTCGCGATTGCTCCCCGGAGCTGAACAACGGGGAGAGCCGTATGTAAACACGGCTTCCCTGTGCTTCACTGTGGTGGCGTATCGATCGAGTGATCCCTTTTATAGGGAGACTCGATCGATGATGTCAGTCCTACAGCCACACCCCCCTACAGTTGTAAACACACACTAGGTGAACCCTAACTCCTACAGCGCCCCCTGTGGTTAACTCCCAAACTGCAACTGACAATAAACAATGCAATTTAAATGTGAAAATGACAATGGTCCCAAAAATATGTCAAAATTGTCCGAAGTGTCCGCCATAATGTCGCAGTCACAAAAAAAATCGCTGATCGCCACCATTAGTAGTAAAAAAAAAAAGATGAATAAAAATGCAATAAAAATATCCCCTATTGTGTAAACGCTATACATTTTGCGCAAACCAACCAATAAACTTGTATGCAACATAGGGCGAGATTCAGCAAGAATTTACAACGGCGTATCTATTGATACGCCGCGTAAATTCAAAGCTGCACCGGCGTATCTTCTTTCTGTATTCAGAAAGCAAGATACGCCGAAATTAGGCTAAGATCCGACTGGCGTAAGCCTCTTACGCCGTCGTATCTTAGGGTGCATATTTACGCTGGCCGCTAGGTGGCGCATCCGTCGATTTCAGCGTAGAATATGCAAATGCGCTGGATACGCCAATTCAGAAACGTACGTGCGCCCGGTGGATTTTTTTACGTCGTTTGCGTAAGGCTTTTTCCGGCGTAACGTTACTCCTGCTATATGAGGCATAGCCAATGTTAAGTATGGACGTCGTTCCCGCTTCGAATTTTGAACATTTTACGTCGTTTGCATCGAAAGCATTGACTATTTGCGACGTGATTAGGAGCATGCGCACTGGGATACGTTCACGGCCGGCGCATGCGCCGTTCGTGAGAAACGTCATTTACGCGAGGTCATGTTTTATTTACATAAAATACGCCCACCTCTTGACAATTTGAATTTGGCGCGCTTACGCCGGCAGATTTACGCTACGCCGCCGCAACTTACGGAGCAAGTGCTTTGTGAATACTGCACTTGCCTCTCTAAATTGTGGCGGCGTAGCGTAAATAACATACGCTACGCCCGCACAAACTTACGTCCCCCTACCTGAATCTAGCCCATACTGTTTAAATGCAACATACTGGTGCGTCTTGCTGCTGTTCCTGGATTGGTCTGCAGGGGGCAGTCTGTACACATGATACAATTGCAGCAGCTGCTACTTTGCAGATTGTGAAAGGGAGAGTGTTTGACAAGGCACCATGGACCATAACATTGTTTAAGGGTTGTGCTAGCTGATTAACAATGCGTTAATTGGAGCAATTTCATGGAGTGTAAAACAGTTGTGGTAGCTGTCAGGTCTGACAGTTGATACTGAAGATAGATGGTGTCTTATGGAGTACACTCAGGAGAGGAATGATGGTGTGGAGGGAAATATATGTGAATGTTTTCTGACACTAAAATAATTGGGCTATCTGGCGAAAGCTGAAAGTTGGTGTTGCAGGGAGAAGGGAGTCCCCTTAAAATGGAACGATGGCAAAATAAAAATTACACATAACACTGTTATGCCTGTACACATGATCGGAATTTCCGATGGGATAAAATCCAATGGAATTTTCCGTCAGAATTCCGTTCAAGCTGTCTTGCATACACACTGTCAGACCAAATTCCGACCGTCCAAAACGCGGTGACAAAAAACACTACGAAGAGCCGAGAAAAATGAAGTTCAATGCTTCCGAGCATGCGCCGGCTTGATTCTGAGAATGTGTGATTTTTTCTCCTTCCACACAGACGATCGGAATCTCCGATAGGATTTATTTCCATCGGGAAAAAAAGAAAACATGTTCTATTTCTAAACTCCAATGGAAAAAAGTCAGATGGGGCCCAGACACGGTCGGAAAATCCGATAAAAAAAAAATTCCGTCGGATTCCGATCGTGTGTACAAGGCATTACTAGCATTACCGCAGCAGTTTTTGTTGTTCTGAGTTCCCTCAGTAACATCGTTTTATTACTTGTTGATCCTGCCTGTAGATCTGTTATTTTTCCACTTCCTTTAACAGGGTGACAACTCTGTTCATTCTGTAGTGAAATGACACAGCAGCGTTGTCACCCTGTGAACAGAATAGTTTTAGATGAACAATTTGTTTTTAAACAAACTTTTTAAGCAAGAGGCAAATAAATTAAAGCCCAACTCCGGCTAACCATTTTTAACTGCTTAAGCCCCGGAAGATTTGGCTGCCCAATGACCAGGCCATTTTTTGCAATACGGCACTGCGTCACTTTAACTGACAATTGCGCAGTCGTGTGACACAAAATGTACGTCCTTTTTTTCCCACAAATAGAGATTTCTTTTGGGGGCATTTGATCACCTCTGCGGTTTTTAATTTTCGCGCTATAAACAAAAAAAAGAGCGTAAATTTTGAAAAAAAAAACACTATCTTTTACTTTTTGCTAGTAAATATCCCAATAAAAAAAAAAAAGAAAAAAGATTTTTCCTCATAGGCCGACATGTATTCCTCTACATATCGGCCTATGATAATTGTAATTGTATATTGATTGGTTTGCGCAAAAGTTATAGCGTCTACAAAGTATGGGTAAAATTTATGGCATTTATATGGCTTTTTTTTTTTTTGGGGTATTGCGGTGTTGCGACAATTTTGACACATTTTTGGGACCATTGACATTTACAGAGCGATCGGTGCTATAAATATGCACTGATTACTTTGTATATGTCACTGGCAGGGAAGGGGTTAACACTAGGGGGCGATCAAGGGGTTAACCGTGTTCCCTATTGTGTGTTCTAACTGTGGGGGTGATGGGGCTCACTATAGGAGATGACAGATCGTGTTTTCTACTTTGTAGAAAGACACAATGGGCCAGATCCACATAGCGAGTATGCCGGCGTATCTACTGATACGCCGGCGTACTTTCAAATTACCCGCGTCGTATCTTTAGTTTGAATCCTCAAACCAAGATACGACGGCTTCTGGCTTCGATCCGACAGGCGTACGGCTTTGCACGCCTTCGGATCGTAGGTGCAATACTTTGGCGCCCGCTGGGTGGAGTTCGCGTCGTTTTCCGCATCGGGTATGCAAATTAGCTTTTTCAGTCGATCCACGAAGGTACGCACGGCCGTCGCATTCTCTCACGTCATCGCTAGTCGGCTTTTCCCGGCGTATAGTTAAAGCTGCTATTTTGCGGCGTATAGATAGACTTGCCATGTTAAGTATGGCCGTCGTTCCCGCGTCGAAATTTAAATTTTTTTTTTTTTTTGCGTAAGTCGTCCGTGAATAGGGATGGACGTAAGTCACGTCTAAGTTCAAAAAATGACGTTGTTGCGACGTCATTTCGCGCAAAGCACGGCGGGAAATTTCGAAACGGAGCATGCGCCAGAAATACACTACGCCGCCGTAACTTACGGCGCAAAATCTTCCTGGATTTGACTTAAAGCCAGGTAAGATACGGCGGCGTAGCGTATCTCTGATTTTTTTTTTTTTTCCACACACAAACCCCCTTGCTCTCGTTCCTGCACGCGATTGCGCGTGGCCGGCGGCGATCACGCCCGCTGGCCACGCACATTGGGATTCCCTGCCGTGCAGGGGGCGCGCACCTCCGATGGCTCTCCTGGGCGAAGCCATATATATATATATATGCAGGATTTTGCCCAGGAGAGCCATTCTGTCGCAGTATATCTGCGTGAGCCGGTCGGGAACCGGTTATACAGTTCCAGCAATATTTTTTAGACGTATTTTGTCTGCCCAAACAGCGAACAACCAGCATTCTCAGCTAACCCAGTATTGATGCAAACTTGAACCCTATCCCTACTCTGTATGTATATTGTTAAAATGAAAAATAAATAAAATGTAAATTAATAATTAAAAAAAAAGAATATACTGAATTATATTATTATAATTACTATTATTATTATTATTATTATTATTAATACTCGCATACAGTTACCAGAATACAATTCTATCTTATAATGGCTGCAAGCCTCCCCAGAAGAGCGTTGCCTGTTATAACCACAAAGGGGTTTCTCCATATTAATACCCATGGGGTGGATTCAGCTAGGTGCGCGCACTATTGCGGCGGCGCAGCGTTTCGTTTTTACGCTACGCCTCCGTAAATTACTTGCGCTACGCTTCATTCACGAAGCATTTGCTCCGTAATTTGCGGAGGCGTTTCGTAAAAAAGGCCGGCGTAAGCGTGCGTAATTTAAATGATCCCGTAGGGGGCGTGGATCATTTAAATTAGGCGTGTTCCCGCGCCGAACATAGTGTGCATGCTTCGTCGGGAAACTTTCCCGACGTGCATTGCAGTAAATGACGTCGCAAGGACGTCATTTGCTTCGACGGGAACGTAAATGGCGTCCAGCGCCATTCACGATCCACTTACGCAAACGACGCAAATTTCGAAAAACGTGACGCGGGCACAACGTCCATACTTAGCATTGGCTGCGCCTCCTAATAGCAGGAGCAGCCTTACGACGGAAGCGCCGTACGCAAACGACGTAAAACTCGAACGCCGGGCGCGCGTACGTTTGTGAATCAGCGTAAATATGCAATTGCATACTCTACGCTGAAAACTACCGGAGCGCCACCTAGCGGCCACCGCAAGAATGCAGCCTAAGATACGAAGGCATAAGAGACTTATGTCATTCGTATCTTAGGCTTAAGCCGGCGTATCGAGCTTTCTGAATCAGGAGAAGTCGATATGCCGGCGCAACTAAGCAATTACGCTGCGTATCTATGGATACGCAGACGCAATTGCTTTCTGAATCTACCCCCATGGGTTTAGGTTACGTTCACACAAGCCCGCACTGCGCATTCAGGGCGATTGTGGGGGTGGGAACCGCAGGGAAACCGCATGATCAAAAAAGAGGATTGCAGCTTCTCTGCAGCCACGTTTTTAAAAAAATTGCATGCACCTTTTTTTTGTGCGGTTCCATACCTCCCAACATTTTGAGATGGGAATGAGGGACACCTACTAACAAACATATGTAGTCATAGGACACACCCCCTGCCCTGCCCCTTAACCACTCGACATCGGGCCTATATTGGCACTTCCTTTGGCACTCTCCTTCATGTAAAAATCACAATTTTAATTACCGGCCGGCGCGGGCCGGCCGGTAATTGGAGCCGCGGCTTTGCGGCCTTCTGCAGGCCTAAGCTTCCTTCTGTGATCTAGTGCCATCTTGTGGTGGCCCTTGGCATTACAAGTAGTTAAATTACAAGTAGCAAAAAAGCAGTTCAAATGTGTTTTTCATCTCCTTCCCTCTAATTAGAACCTCCAAACATTATATATTTTTTATTCTAACACCCTAGAGCAGGGGTGTCAAACTGGCGGCCCTCCAGCTGTTGCAAAACTACAAGTCCCATGAGGCATTGCAAGGCTAACAGTTACAAGCATGACTCTCACAGGCAGAGGCATGATGGGACTTGTAGTTTCGGAACAGCTGGAGGGCCGCCAGTTTGACACCCCTGCCCTAGAGAATAAAATGGTGGTCGTTGCAATACTTTCTGTTACACCGTATTTGCGCAGCAGTCTTACAGGCGCACTTTTTTTGGGGAAAAAATAATCTTTTTTTTAATTAAAAATTAAGACAACAGTAAAGTTAGCCCAATTTTTTTTATATTGTGAAAGATAATGTTACGCCGAGTAAATTGATACACAACATGTCACGCTTCAAAATTGCGTCCGCTCGTGGAATGGCGACAAACTTTTAACCTTTAAAATCTCCATAGGCGATGTTTGAAAAATTCTACAGGTTGCATGTTTTGAGTTACAGAGGAGGTCTAGGGCTAGAATTATTTCTCTCGCTCTACTGATCGCGGCGATACCTCACATGTTATTAGACTGTTTATTCTCCAGGTCAAAAGTGATTCACTCACAAAAAAAAAGACGTAATTAAGAAAAATTTTACAATATGGCCACCAGATGGAGCTGACGACCAATATAAAAAATAAATCCGTATTATTTACTATAATCGTCAGCTCCATCTAGTGGCCATAATATTTCCGTGATTCACTCCACTCTTTATGCATGAATAACATTTGGCCTGGAAAGAGAATATAGCCTAATAACATTTGATTTTGCCCCCATTCGCACAGTTATACCCCTATGTTACTACAAAAGGGTCAGACTGTCCTAAACAACTTATACAACCCCTAAATGAATGGATATTATGGGTAATTATGTGTGGGTTTAACTATTTATTTTTTTGTGCATTCACTCTTCATGCTGTGTGTCTCTGAGGTCTTGGCCAGGGATGTGTCCCCTGCGTACATACTTTGTGCTGAAAGTGTCCCTTTATGCCAGTGGTTGTCAACTTATGAGCTAACGGGGCCTCAAGCGTGGCTCCTGACATCACCAAAGGGCCACACATAGGGGTAGATCCACAAAGGCCGTCCTAACTCCTACGCCGCCGTAAGTTAGCGAGGCAAGTACATGATTCACATAGTACTTGCCTGCTAAGTTACGGCAGGGTAGCCTAAAGCGGGTGGGCGTAAGGGCGCCTAATTCAAAATAGGCTGAGGGGGCGTGTTCTATGTTAATTTTGTTTGACCTGACGTGATTGACGTTTTTTTTTAACGGCGCATGCGCCGTCCACCTACATATCCCAGTGTGCATTGCGGCAACGTACGCCGCACGGGCCTATTGGTTTCGACGTGGACGTAAATGACGTAAATCCCTATTCACAGACGACTTACTCAAACGGCGTAACATTTTCGAATTTCGAAGCGGGAACGGCGGCCATACTTTAACATTACTATTACAACTATTTGATGGAATATCTTTAGGCCTGATAATGCGTTACGTAAACGGCGTATCTGTACTGTGTCGGCCGGGCGTCGGCTTCCTCGCTGAAAAGTGTACACACGACCGAGTTTCTCGGCAGAATCCAGCTCCGACCGAGTTTCTGGCTGAATTCTGCCGAGAAACTCGGTCGTGTGTACGGGGCCTAAGCCGACCGCAATGGAAGCGCCACCTAGCGGCCAGCCTAAATATTACACCCTAAGATAGGACGGCGCAAGCTGTCTTATCTTAGATAGGTTTAAGTGTATCTCTGTTTGAGAGTACACTTAAACTTAGGTCAGCGCAGATTCCGAGTTAGGTCGGCGTATCTACTGATACGCCGACCTAACTCTTACTGAATCTAGCTAATAATGTTCATAATAGGGTGACCACATTTCCAAACTACCATTCAGGGACACCCCCCCTTCCCAAAAATCAGCTTGTGCTGTAACAAATCACAGCACAGCGATTGGACACAAGAGGCGGGATTTATGATTTCTCCAATCACAAGCAGAGGGTGGGGATTGTGCTCCTCCAGGCATTCCTGGCCAGGACAAGTACCGTCAGTATGTAAAGCGGTGATGTGGCGCCCTTTTTTGAGGGCATCAGATTGGCCCGGGGGGTGGCTGTGTCGATTTCATTCCGGGACACTGTATTGTCCTTGAATGAAGGTGCCCGGGACAGACGCGGGACTGTCCCGTGCAATCCGGGACACGTGGTCACCCTAGTTGATTATATGTAATGCTTGAGAGGACTGTTGAAAACTGCAGATCTAATAGTGAAAATGAGGGTCGGAGGACAGGATACATTGTTGGCTGGAAATATGCTGTAGGAGAATATACGAAACTGGGAAGATCAATGGAATTACCCCAATCAGTGTTCCCACCGAGGGCCACACATCATATCACCTCCCATCACCAGCCGTGGCGGTTCGTCCATAGAGGGCGCTGGAGCGCCGCCCCCTCTGGCTCTCGCCCGCCACTGAGTCTAATAACATACATTCATGGATTGCATGAATGTATGTTATTGTTGCCAGCTGCCGCTGGTCTATTCAGAGATGGCTGGAACTTGAGCGCCGGCCACCTGAATAACGGCAGCTGGTTGGCTGTGCGGAAGTGCCTATCAGAGCCAGCAGCTCTGATAGGCTTTCCGAGTACAGCCCTCGGCTCCCGGATGTCCTATCCTCTGGACGTACGGGGGGTGCGTTTCTTGGATAAGACTGACAGCCGTCTCAGCCAATCAGGTTCTGGTTATCGGTAACCTGGTTGGCTGAAGCGTCACCAAGGCGGAAGAAGACATCGAGGGACGTGGAAGGAGTAAGGTAAGTGCATTTTACAGGGCACAGCGGCGACAATGGGCACAGAGGTGACAAAGGGCACAGTGGCATCAATGGGCACAGTGGTGACAAAGGGCACAGTGGCATCAATGGGCACAGTGGTGACAATGGGCACAGTGGCAACAATTAAAGGGCACAGTGACATGCACAGTGGCAACAATGGGCACAGTGGCGACAATTGGCACAGTGGTGATAATTGGCACAGTGGCGACAATTGAGGGGCACAGTGGCTGCGTTTGATGGCATGGCACAGTGGTGACAATTGATGACACAGTGGCTGTGTTTGAAGGCATGGCACAGTGGCTTTGTTTGATGGCATGGCACAGTGACTGCGTTTGATGGCATGGCACAGTGACTGCGTTTGATGGCATGGCAGAGTGACTGCGTTTGATGGCATGGCACAGTGGTTCGAATTGATGGCATAGTGACTGCATTTGATGGCATGGCACAGTGGTGATAATTGATGGCACAGTGGCTACGTTTGATGGCATGGCACAGTGGTGACAATTGATGGCAGAGTGGCAGCGTTTGATGGCATGGCACAGTGACTGCGTTTGATGGCATGGCACAGTGGTGACAATTGATGGCACAGTGGCTGCATTTGATGGGCACAGTGAGGCTGCAATTGTGGCGCCTTGTGCCCAAAAAATTTTTTTGAGCACAAGGCACCACAGATCACCAGAGGGTAGCAGGTTAGGCACCAGGGCTCTATGCCATCTCAGAAAGTTTGGAGGTATGCCCCCTTACCCCTATAATTAGTTTGCTGAATTTAGCTACAGATGTTCAGATGGACCATAAGTGGGACACAAAATAAGCAAGAGTTGGAAGCCTACTGCCCCAGGATCTGGCCTGCAAATGCCCATATAATAAGTGCAGCCCTGGGTATGACATTGCTGCCATCCTGATTGAAGGACATGTGTATTACGCGCCCATGAGTGTTACTAGACCTCTGCAGACCGAACACCTGGCCCTGGAAAAAAAGAGGGAAAGTCACCCGGCACAGCAGCAGTGGCAGGTGTATCGGGTGGCTGGGGATCACTTGTGCCACGCACACATGTCACTGCCTGTTACAGGGCTGATTTCATGCTGCTAAATGGACGTGTCTGAAAATCCCATGTGCCGCATTCTTCAGCAGAACACCAGACACGGGACATTCCTGATTAACCCTCCACATTCCTCCGGGCCTTATCAGCACTGACAGAGTTAACAGCAGGCCTTCACACATCCTAACCGAGGCCATATGTCTTCATAAGATTATACAATATCAGGTTTATTAAGAAATCTTAGATGACTAGTAATATCAATCAGTGAGCTCAGTTTACCGTCCCAGGTGGTGGATTGTTTGGCCAGTTATGGCACCAAGGCCTACAGTAAACAATTGCAGTGATGGCGGGTCGGAGATCGCAGCAACCATCCCTCTGGTTCACTACATTTCACAGCTTCTCCACTAAACTTAGCGTTAGGGCCAATCGGGTGGCACAAGTTCACACTTGCAGGAGGGAACTAGTTCACAAGGCGTCCCGCCAAACACTTGAGGTCCATGAGACACGTGGGTCCAGGTCAGTAGGCACATATCCAATCAGCCAGATCCTTTCACTACATACTTGGTGGGTGTAAAGGAGAATGTGCAATCAGATTGTAATGTGTATGGTGAGCCTCACTGATCACCCATGACCAGCGGCGGTCCGTCTATAGAGGGCGCTGGAGCACCGCCCCCTCTGGTGGCTCCGCAGCGCCACTGAAATAACATACATTCATGCATTGCATGAATGTATGTTATTGTTGTCAGCTGCCGCTGGTCTAATTCAGATGGCCGGAACTTGAGCGCCGACCACCTGAATAAAGGCAGCTGGTTGGCTGTGCGGAAGTGCCTATCAGAGCCAGTGGCTCTGATAGGCTTTCCGAGTACAGCCCTCGTCTCCCGGAAGCTTATCCTCGGAATGTACGGGGGGTGCGTTCCTTGGATAAGACTGACGGCCGTCTCAGCCAATCAGGTTCACCGATTCTGGTTATCGTAACCTGATTGGCTGAAGCATCACCAAGGCGGGAGAGGACATCGAGGGACGTGGAAGGAGAAAGGTAAGTGCATTTTACAGGGCACAGCGGCGACAATGGGCACAGAGGCGACAAAGGGCACAGTGGCATCAATGGGCACAGTAGTGACAATGGGCACAGTGGCAACAATTAAAGGGCACAGTGACATGCACAGTGGCAACAATGGGCACAGTGGCTACAATTAAAGGGCACAGTGGTGACAATTGAGGGGCACAGTGGCTGCGTTTGATGGCATGGCACAGTGGTGACAATTGATGGCACAATGGCTGTGTTTGATGGCATAGCACAGTGACTGCGTTTGATGGCATGGCACAGTGGTGCGAATTGATGTCATAGTGACTGCATTTGATGGCCTGGCACAGTGGTGATAATTGATGGCACAGTGGCTGCGTTTGATGGCATGGCACAGTGGTGACAATTGATGGCACAGTGGCTGCGTTTGATGGCATGGCACAGTGACTGCGTTTGATGGCATGGCACAGTGGTGCGAATTGATGTCATAGTGACTGCATTTGATGGCCTGGCACAGTGGTGACAATTGATGGCACAGTGGGGCTGCAATTTTTTTCTTTTTTTTTCGTTTGCACCCCCCCCAAAAATGTTGAGCACCAGCCGCCACTGCCCATGACTTTGTAAACACCTGAGTAGTAGCAATTCTGAAAGATTTTTCCTCTATTGAAATCATAGCTCCCAACTGTCCCTGATTTTGACAGACTGTCCCTGATTTGGAGCAATGTCCCTCTGTCCCTCATTCCTCCTCATTTGTCCCTCATTTTGGTCTGATCTCTATAGATGTATATAAAATGCTCTTTTTATCTATCAAAAAGTGTTTCCCAGCACTAAACCTTTCATCCGATTTAGAAAAAAAGCACTGGGTGGGTTTAACCAAGCTTGTTTTTTTGTACAATTCTACTTTAAGGGGCGTGGCAAGGGGTGTGTCCTATGCCTGCCTACTTTTGCTGATAGGTGTCCCTCCTCATTCCCGTCTCAAAAAGTTGGGAGGTATGTTGAAACTTGACTTAAGCCGCCATGTTGAAAGATTGTGGGCTAAAAACAAGTTATATTAAACTAAAATTGTTAAAATGCAGTTCATACCTGACTGGACATTCTGCAATGGGCTCGGAGGAAGAGTGAGAATAGGTAGGGAATAGGAAAGGTGCCCAGAACCATGGGGTGGTTGGTCTTCCACTGCAAGGGTTAAAGTGGTTGTATTGCCCGCTTAGTCACTTTTACCTACAGCTAGCACCTATAATAAGGCTTACCAGTAGGTGAAATGAATATCTCATAAACCTGAACGGTTTAGGAGATATTCACCTTTCATGCAGCCGCTGACGTCAGCAGCGCATGCGTGCTGAAGGACCGATGGGCAATGACTCGTGCCAGAACTTGCAAAAAAAAAAGGACTCCTAATGTGCATGCATGGAAGTGACGTCATTGTGGCTCCGGCCACTCACAGTGCTGGAGCCCGCAAACCCAGAAGAAACGCAGAGGGAATATGTCAGCCCCAGGGGGGTCCGTCCATTAAGAGCACACGGGCGCCGCCCCCTCTGTCACGCCATCCCCTGTATGACATATAGATAGACTAATTCCCTGCATGAATCTATCCATAGCCGCTGCTACCACTCTAGCTGCGGTCAGGAATGAAGGGTCGGTGTGGAAATGTATTTATTTATTTATTTTGTTCCTTTAGACCAGTGGTCTCCAAACTGTGGCCCAGGGGCCAGATGTGGCACTTTACTTGCTTTTATCTGGCCCTTGGGCACTATTTCCTCCATGGATACCTGTAAGGGGGCTTAATTTCTCCCACTGACACCAATGAAGGGCCATAATGACGTCAATGATGGGAGAAATTTTTTTTCCCAATGATACCAATAATGGCGCTTAATAGCACCAATGATGGGGCACAATTCCTGCCAGTGACACCAAAGATAGGGGAACATTTTCTCCCTATGACACCAATAATTGGGCACAATTCCTCCCACAGACATCAACAATGGGGCACAATTCCTCCCAGTGACATCAACGACAGGGAAAATTCCTCCCATTGACACCAATGATGAGGCACTATTCCTCCCACTGACGCCACTGATGAGGCACTATTCCTCCCACTGACGAGGCACTATTCCTCCCACTGACACCCAATGATGAGGCACTATTCCTCCCACTGACACCCAATGACGAGGCACTATTCCTCCCACTGACACCCAATGATGAGGCACTATTCCTCCCACTGACGCCCAATGATGAGGCACTATTCCTCCCACTGACGCCCAATGATGAGGCACTATTCCTCCCACTGACACCCAATGATGAGGCACTATTCCTCCCACTGACACCCAACGATGAGGCACTATTCCTCCCACTGACACCCAATGATGAGGCACTTTTCCTCCCACTGACACCCAATGATGAGGCACTATTCCTCCTACTGACACCCAATGATGAGGCACTATTCCTCCTATTGATACCAATGATGAGGCACAATTACTCCCACTGAAACAAACAATGAGACTATATTTTTTTCCAGACGTCAGGACCTTTTCTACTCCCTATGGCCACAATCTGGCCCCCCCTAAAGTCTGAAGGTCAGTTAACTGGCCCTTTGTTTCAAAAGTTTGGAGACCCCTGCTTTAGACAAAATGAGCAAATAACCCTTGCCCAGAGTTGCTTTTTAAGTCACTTGGTTTCTGACCTATCCACCTGTTGAAATGGGCAGTTACATTATTATTATTATACAGGATTTCTATAGTTTGGGTAGCGCTTTACAACATGAGGGCAGACATTGCAGTTACATTACAATTTAATACAGGAGGTCCTGCTTGTTAGATCTTACATCTTTGTGTATCAGCCACTAGGGGAAGCCGCCATAACCACCCGCGCTACAAGTCTGCCGTGGTGACCAGCACAGGTGTTCTCATCGGAGGATTTGTCCTCACTTCCTGTTTCTGTGACAACTCAAACATTCTAAATTTCCCATCACTTTCTATATAATGGTCAGCAGGACCAATAGTGTGGATGAATCTCATTAGCAGGGACATGGATAACCTTACAGAGGTTTTAACACTTGCACAATCTATCCAACACTAAAAAAAGTAAGTCTTGTCTTTACATACACTGTAAACTTTTATCAGTTTAGAGCAGAGCTGAGAAGAAAAATACCAACAAAAATAGCTGGATTCACAAAGAGTTACGCCGTCGTAACTCGGAATCTGCGCTGTCCTAAGTTTAAGTGTATGCTCAAACAGAGATACACTTAAACCTAGCTAAGATACGATGGTCTGCGCCGTCGTATCTTAGGGTGCAATATTTCCGCTGGCCGCTAGGTGGCGCTTCCGTTGAGTTTGGCGTAGAATATGCAAATGACTAGATATGCCGATTCACGAACGTACGCTTGCCCGTCGCAGTAAAGATACGCCGTTTCCGTAAGAGGTACGCCGGCGTAAAGATAAAGCTGCCCCCTAGGTGACCTAGCCAATGTTAAGTATGGCCGTCGTTCCCGCGTCGAAATTTGAAAATTTTACGTTGTTTGCGTAAGTCGTCCGTGAATGGGGCTGGACGTAATTTACGTTCACGTTGAAACCAATACGTCCTTGTGGCGTACTTTGGAGCAATGCACACTGGGATATGTACACGGACGGCGCATTCGCCGTTCGTAAAAAACATCAATCACGTCGGGTCACCATTCATTTACATAAAACATGCCCCTCTGTTCCTAATTTGAATTAGGCGCGCTTACGCCGGCCCATTTAAGCTACGCCGCTGTAACTTAGGAGGCAAGTGCTTTGTGAATACAGCACTTGCCTCTCTGACTTAAGGCGGCATAGCGTAAATACGATACGCTACGCCGCCTGAAAGTTACGCTGCCCTACCTGAATCCAGCTAAAAGTGATTTGAAAAGGTTCATCAACCATACTGCATCCTGCCACTAGAGGGCGGTGTTCTCTTATTTCATTGGGGGAGCTTCCTGGAGTCACACAGTGAAAACTTTACAAGCATGTTGTATTAGGTATAGAAACACCTTTTATTTATCTATTATAGCGAAAGAACCGCAAGTTATCTTCCCTGATAATATGACTTTCTTTTTATTTTGTATGCAACTCATTCTTTCTAAATTTAGCTCACACTACAGACATTTTCCAGCATGCTGAGAAATCCGCACAACCAGTTGCTATGAATGTTTTATTGTTTTTTTTAACCACTTCAATACCAGGCACTTTCCTCCCTTCCTGCCCAGGCTAATTTTCAGCTTTAGTGACAATTTGCGCGGTCATGCTACACTGTAAACCATTTTCTTATAATTTTGTTCCCACAAATAGAGCTTTCTTTTGGTGGTATTTGATCACTGTTGGGGTTTTTATTTTTTGTGCAACAATTTTGAGAAAAAATCGTTTTTTGCTTCAGTTATAAAATTTTGTAAATAAGTAAGTTTTCTTCTTCACTGATGAGGTGTCACTGATATGCAGCACAGACAAGCACTGATAGGTGGCACTGGTATGCAGCACTGATGGGCACTGATAGGTGGCACTGGTATGCAGTACTGATGGGCACTCATGGGTGGCACTGATGGGCACGGATAGGTGGCACTGATAGGCAGCACTGATGGGCACGGATAGGCAGCACTGATGGGCACGGATAGGCAGCACTGATGGGCACGGATAGGCAGCACTGATGGGTGACACTGATAGATGGCACTGATGGGCATCACTGATAAGGAGGCACTGGCAGGCATTATTACTGGGCACTGACTGGCACCATTTTTGGGCACTGATTTGCACTGATCTTAAGCACAAATTGGCATCCCTGGTGGCCATGGGTGGTATACCTGGTAGTCATCAGTGATGGCAATCCCTGGTAGTCCTGGTGGTCTGAAGTGGGCATCTTTGGGGGGGGGGGGGGCAGTGCTGGTAATCAATCAGCGCAGACACCCCTGTCAGAGGAGCAGTGGATTTCCTCTATGGGAGCCGTCTTAACTGGTCCAACACAAGTCGGAGCGACTTTGAAAATGCTCCCTGTACTACTTTGGTCCATCGTACCCCTACCTATTCACCTGGAGGAAAAGTGTCAAAAAAAGAAACGCACTACTACACAGGTTTTTAAAATCATTTATTAGTCAGCTTCAGGGGCCTTTTTCCGACTTCTCCGCTCTCCGGTGGTCTTCTTCTGACTTCGGGGGTCTCCTTCCGTCTTCTCCGCTCTCTTCTTCTGCTCTCCGCGCTCCCTGGTTCTTCTCCTGCTCTCCGGTGCCTTCTGCCGGGCTATCTTCTTTGTAGCTCTTTTACTAGCGGCGGCAGCCAGCCCGGTCTTTCGCGTCTTCTTTCCTCTTCTTTTCTTCAGATGTTGACTCAACGTTCCCTCCCGATGTAATGCCGGGTGCGCGGCTCGCACCGAAGTGGGAGGAAATTTTGAGTCAACATCAGAAGAAAAGAAGAGGGAAGAAGAAGGCGACGCGGAAGAAGGCGACAAGAGCACCTACCTCTCCATGTTAAGGGCATGCGGCCTGGCACGGTTAAGGAGGGGGGGGCGCTCGCTCGTCCCCACCCCCATTCCTGACCGGCCGGCTGCTGCTTGGATACGTGTCTGGTATGGATTTTGGAGGGACCCCCACGCCGATTTTTCGGCTTAAGGGTTCCTCTTTAAATCCGCACCAGACCTGTGGGTCTGGTATGCTCCTGGAGGGGGAACCCATGCCGTTTTTTTTAGTTAAAATTTGGCGTGGAGTTCCCCCTCAATATTCATATCAAACACAGTGCCTGGTATTGGCAGGGATCCAAGTCGGATCCCCGTTCATTGAAAGTCGGACATATGTCGGACTTCAAGTCGCAGGGCAAAGTCGGATCCAAAGTAGTACTAGTGTCGTGTCGCACCAGTGTGAACCCGGCCTTTAGGCTGGGTTCACACTATACTAGATGACTTTCATCCTACTTTGCTCTGCGACATCGGTCCTACATCCATCAGACTTTCATGAACAGGATACTACTTTGATCCGACTTGTTATTTGACCAATCAAAACAATCCCAGTGCGAGATAAATTCCTGTTACTGCTGCTGTAATCACACGTCGGATGTCAAAAGTCAGATGGTAAGGACAAGGGTCCTACTTTGATCCGACTTAAATGATATTCAATGGGCTGAAGTAGGATCAAAGTTGGATCAAAGTCGGACCAAAGAAGTACAGGGAGCATTTTCAAAGTCGGACCGACTTTAGGGTGCCCACGTGTCCTGGATTGCCCGGGACTGTCCCGCAATTGACATGTCTGTCCTGGGTCCAGGCCTCCAGGGGCACCTTCATTCTGGGACAATACAGTGTCCCGGAATGAAACAGAGGACACAGCCACACCCTACTAACTAATGACTACATTTCCAGACTGGTTGCTAGGGCCAGCACTGCCTGGCATCTTGCAACCAGTGACAATTTACTCTCAGACAGCGAGGCCGGGAGCGAGGCCTGCGCCTAGTGCAGCACTGCTGTCTTCACCCACCTCGGCACCTCCTCCTTCTCCGGCACCCAGTGGCAAGCAGCAGGGACTGGTGTGATCTTCACTCTCCAGATAGTGACGCTACTCCGTCCCTTTAATGCACGTGGCTCATGCAGAGGGAGTGACAGCGGCACTGCATCTGGTGGCAGGCTATGGGGGCAAGTGGCACTGCATCTGGCAAATAACCCGCCGCCAAATTCCCCATCAACCCCCGAGACTACATTTTCCCCCCGCCCCCCCCCCCCCCTCATCTATTTTTGGGGAAGGAGAGAGAGGGGGTGTGTCCCTGAATGGCAGTTTGGAAATGTGGTCACCCTAACCGACTTGTGTCGGACCAGTTAGGACGGCTCTCATAGGGAAACATTGATTTTCACACGTCAAGCGACATGAACTCCCAATGTCGGAGCGTTTGTCGTAGCAGTGAGAACCCAGTCTTGGCAACAATTACTCCTTCTTCTCATTTTATCAGCCAGGTGAAACCCGCCTGCTGTAAGAATGATGAGAAGTTGCACCTGGTGTGCAGGGGATGATAGGAATGAAATGGAATAGATGAAAGATTGGGGGATGTGGGTGTATTCTCACAGCCCATTGTAAATTAACATAATCCCAAATTTATTTATTATTTTGGTTCTTTAAAACGACTCCAAGACGGCTATGGCCTCCAGTTGCTCATGAGGTCATCCCACAGAAAAGCTGCAGCTCCGGCTGTCTGTGTCCCCTTTTCTATACAAGCCATTAGACCCGAGGCGGCGGCTGGCCAGAGTGCAATTGGCAAAGCAGAATAGCCAAATGTTGATTTCCCTGGACTGGAACAAAGTGATCTGAACCCCCAACTGCCCCGGAGTCAGGTGCCTGGCTCTATATAAGCTGCTCTTTGTATGGTGCTGTCTGCTTGTGCCGTCTGGGTTGGCGGGTTCTTCATTTAGAGGGTGTCAGGACACCCCCTGAATTACAGACACTGAGAAGACAGAACCTCCCCGTCTTCCCTTCATTCCCCTGTTCATATGTGACTGTCCCCCCCTCAAAGGCCTTTGTTTGCATTTGCAAGGTGCAGAGACAACCAATAAAAACAGTTCTTTTCTTTATAAACTGATAAAAGAATCCGATGTGTTGCTGGTGGTAACCCCACATTCCTCTACACCTTGTAAAGACTTTCTTAACCACTTGCCACCCGGAACATTTACCCCCCCCCCCTTCATTACCAGACAATTTTTAGTTTTTTGACATTGCGTTACTTTAACCACTTAAGACCTCCAGGTCTTAAGTGGTTAAAGTAACGCAATGTCAAAAAAGTAAATTAGTTGTCTGGTAATGAAGGGGGGGGGGTAAATGTTCCGGGTGGCAAGTGGTTAAGAAAGTCTTTACAATGTCAAAAAAGTAAATTAGTAAATTAGCCTTGTTGTGTCAAGTACAGTTCAAGAGATCAGTAGTAACACTAATCGTAGCATCGGGATACAAAACGCCACTCTCAGAGTGGGCTAGGAAGTACCTGATTCATCTCTATAAAAAAGTATAAAATTACACATATATCGCTTTTAGGGGAAAACAATCCCTAATGATAAAAAACGCCACCATCAGGATGGAGACGGCAGAGGCCAAGAGCGTGACTTGAAATACTTCTTCAGGCCTGCCAGATTGAGCGGTGGGAAATACTGCGCAATCCTTTTCCGAATCCACCACTTGCCCTCGGAGGCGTGTGTGCCCCATATACGGCTGAACTTGTACCGGTAATGTTCTCCCCGGATCCATCTGCAGGGGGTAGAAGGAAATCACAACAGGTTTCATCGTAAATGATCATATAACACATCTGCATGGTAGTTTTAGCGGAAATAAAAATGTCTTAACCACTTAAGACCCGGACCTTTAGGCAGCTAAAGGACCCAGACAGTTTTTGCGATTCGGCACTGCGTCGCTTTAACTGACAATTGCGCGGTCGTGCGAAGTGGCTCTCAAACAAAATTGGCATCCTTTTTTTCCCACAAATAGAGCTTTCTTTTGGTGGTATTTGATCACCTCTGCGGTTTTTATTTTTTTTGTGCTATAAACAAAAAAAAGAGCGCCAATTTTGAAAAAAAAACATTTTTTTTTACTTTTTGCTATAATCATAATAATAATAAAAAAATCTAATTCTTCATCAGTTTAGACAAATATATATTCTTCTACATATTTTTAGCAAAAAAGAAATCGCAATAAGCGTATATCGATTGGTTTGCGCAAAAGTTATAGCGTCTACAAAATGGGGGATAGATTTACGTCTTTTTTTTTTTTACTAGATCGGACACTTTTGACACTTGGGACCAGTCATATCTATACAGCGATCAGTGCTATAAAAATGCACTGATTACGGTGTAAATGTCACTGGCAGGGAAGGAGTTAACACTAGGTGGCGATCAAGGGGTTAAATGTATTTCCTGGGAGGTATTTCTAACTGTGGGGGGAGGGGACTGACTGGAGGAGGAGGGGGTTTGCTGTTCCTGATCACTAGGAACAGGAGATCTGTCTCTCCTCCCCTGTCAGAATGGGGATCTGTCTGTTTACATTGACAGATCCCCATTCTGGCTCTCTGTGGCCGCTAGACATTGCGGCTGCCATCCACGTGCATCGGCTCCATGCTAGGGGTGCGTGCGCGCACCCCCTAGATCTCTTGAAGCGCCTAAGGTTCAATGACAGCAATTCGCCTAGGAGAGCCAACCTGCTGAGGTATAACTGCAAATTTTATTTATTGTGTGTGTATGTGTGTGTGTATGTATATATATATATATATATATATATATATATATATAATACTGTGTATATATTTTAAATAAAATTCACCACAATCCATTTTAGTTTATTTTTCATTCTTTTTTGAAGGAATACATATTAGTTTCATATTGTGTTCAGAGCTCTGTTTCAAATAAAACACAACGTTCTCTGCACTGTAGGGAGCAGCTGCGATTATCCTGCCATTGTGTTACTGAAAGCAAAACAGGGGCTGAACTGGTAATAATCATGACACTGATAGCGCGGCACACTGACATGTTGTATGTATCTTATCGGAGCAGAGATAGGAGGGATGGACACACAGCTCTGCCTAGATCCACTCTCCAGCACTTCCTATAGGCTTATCCGGCCTCACCTTGCACCAGGACACAGCGATTATACAGTCCCCCGGGGGCAAGTGTCAGAATAGGGAACGTGATGAGCCATCACAGTGCAGCTTAGGCATTTAAAAAAATATTATAAAGGCCAAATAACTTCTTTTTCTTTCTTTTCTTTCTTCCTTCCTTTTCTACTAGCTTACTTCTTGTTTCCTTCTTTCTTCCTTTCCTTCTTTCTTCATTTCTACTAGCTTACTTGTTTCCTTTTCTTTCTTTCTTTTCTTTCTTCCTTTTCTACTAGCTTACTTCTTGTTTCCTTCTTTTCTTTCTTCCTTTCTTTCCTCCTTTCTTCCTTTTCTACTAGCTTACTACTTTTTTCTTTTCTTTCTCTTTCTTTCTTTCTTTTCTTTTTCCCTTTCTTCTTTCTTTTCCCTTTCTCTCTTTCTTTCTTTCTTTTCTTTTTCCTTTTCTTTCTCCTTCCTTTCCCTCTTTCTTTTTCTACCAGCTTACTTCTTGTTTCCTTCTTTTGTTTTTCTTTTCTTTCTTCCTTCCTTTCTTCCTTTTCTACTAGCTTACTACTTTCTTTCTTTCTTTCCTTTTCTTCTTTCTTTCTCCTTCATTTCCCTCTTTCTTCTTTACTTTTCTACTAGCTTACTTCTTGTTTCCTTCTTTCTTCCTTTCCTCCTTTTTCCCTTTTCTTCTATTTTTCTTTCTTTCTTTTTTTCTTTTCTTCCTTTCTTTCCCTCTGTCTGCCTTCATTTTCTACTAGCTTAATTCTTGTTTCCTCATTTCTTCCTTTCCTTCTTTTTTTTTTTTTCCTTTTCTTTCTTCCTTCCTTTTCTTCTTTCTTTTCTTGCTTCCTTTCCTTCTTTCTTCTTTTTCTACTAGCTTACTTCTTGTTTCCTTCTTTCTTCCTTTTCTTCTTTTTTCCTTTTCTTCTTTATTTTCTCGCTTCCTTCTAGAGCTGCACGATTATTCGTCAATCGTTATCACAATCTTTTTCCTGTTGCAATTCTTGACACAGGGTTTCACAATCTTTGACATGAAAATCATTTTCTCTCTGCACTTTAGTATGCAAAGAATTTCCTCTCTACTCTCAGCCAAAAGTCAAAGTCTGGGCAATCTGCCAAGTTTTGAAAACATTCTTTATCAGTGGAAAGTTAAGTCTAAACATTGTATCACATCAAAGGGATTAACTTCTGTATGTAATTTAGGGAACGTTTAACCACTTAAACACCAAAACTTTTTCTGACAGCTCTTTTCAAGTTAAAATCATTATTTATTTTTTTGCTAGAAAATGACTTAGAACCCCCAAACGTTATATATTTTTTTAGTAGAGACCCTAGAGAATAAAATGGCGGTTGTTGCAATATTTTATGTTGCACTGTATTTGCGCAGCAGTCTTTTTAAATGCAATTTTTTTGGAAAAAATTACTTTAATGAATTAAAAAAAAAAACTAGCCAGTAAAGTTAGCCCTTTTTTATTTTTTTTGTATAAATGTAAAAGATTTTACGCCATGAGAATCGTGATCTTCATTCTAAGCAAAAAAATTGTGATTCTCATTTTGGCCAGAATCGTGCTGCTCTACTTCCTTCCTTTCCTTCTTTCTTCCTTTTCTACTAGCTTACTACTTGTTTCCTTTATTTCTTTTCTTTCTCTTTCCTTTCCCTCTTTCTTTCTTCCCTTTCTACTAGCTTACTTTGTGTTTTCCTTCTTCCTTCCTTTTCAACTAGCTTACTTCTTGTTTCCTTCTTTTTTCCTTTTCTTCTTTCCTCCTTTTCTTTTTTTTTCTTTCCTTTCTTCCCTTTTTTTTTTCCTTCCTTCCCTCCTTCCTTTCTTTCTTTCCTTCTTTCTTTCCTACTAGCTTACTTTTTGTTTCTTTGTTTCTTTCTCTAATGCAAAAGTCACCTCCCTCATCACAGATGTCCTCACAGTCACACTCACTTATATTGCAAGGTAGGAGAGGAGGCATGTCTTAGGCCGTGTACATACGGTCGGATAAATCCGATGAGAATGGTCCGACGGGTCATTTCCATTGGTTCACCGCTCAAGTGGACTGATGGTCTGATGTGCGTACACACCATCGTTCCAAAAACCGATCGGGTCAGAACGCGGTGACATCAAACACACAACGTGCTGAATAAAATGAAGTTCAATGCTTCCAAGCATGCGTCGACTTGATTCTGAGCATGCGCGGGTGTTGAACCGATGCTTTCTGTACTAACCATCGGTTTGGACCGATCGGGCAGCGGTCCATCGGGTCGATTTTAAAGCATGTTTTAAAATTTTCGACCAAAGGACAACAGACCGATGGGCTATACACACGGTCGGTTTGGACCGATGAAACTGAACCTCGGTCCGTTCTCATCGGATTTGTCCGACCGTGTGTACGCGGCCTTACAGGTTTGCTACAGAGAGCTGATTACATGCGTATTGGGTCTAACTTTGTTGCCTTTGCCTTGCATGGTGTCTTTTTGCGAGGATGCAATGTACAACAGCCAATTAGTTTTTTACATGTCTCCATCCTGTATGTACAAATCATCAGTGGCAACAAGGAGAGTTGGACAGTGATTGGAGCCAGAAGGACAGAGAAAAAATGAAGTACCATGGAAAGAACGTGAAGAAGTATCAGAATTTATCCAAAGATAATACTGATCCAAGCGCTCTATGGATATGGTGTAATATCTGTGATATGTATAATGGTGGTTTGGCACGCACAGGAATTGCAATGTTTTCGAGACTATTTTTATGCTAATGAGTTTTTTTTGTGAATGGACTTTGCATCATTGATTTTTTCTCAATTTTTACCATTATCATTACAGTGAAGTTTTGTTCTATTCTGTTTCATTCATGTCATATGACTGATTCAGATTGATATTTGCTTTCACCAAGTGTGATTTTTTATCAGTGTTTCATCCAGAGACACCTTTTTTCATGCCATGGAAAGAACACTGCCGCGTACACACGATTGGAAATTCCGACAATAAAACTGTGGATTTGTTTTCTACGGAATGTTGGCTCAAACTTGTGTTGCATACACACAGTCACACAAAATTCCGACCATCAAGAACGCAGT
Organism: Rana temporaria; assembly: GCF_905171775.1. NCBI lineage: Eukaryota > Metazoa > Chordata > Amphibia > Anura > Ranidae > Rana > Rana temporaria. The sequence continues at coordinate 23,353,504 of NC_053494.1, read as the reverse complement.
GACGTACAACACTACAACGAGCCGAGAAAAATGAAGTTCAATGATTCAGAGTATGCGTGTTTTTTTTTTTGCGCGTCGGAATTGCATACAGACGATTGAAATTTCTGACAACTCTTGTCGGAAAAATTGAGAACCAGCTCTCAAATTATTGTTGTCGGAGATTCTGAGAGAAAAAGTCCGATGGAGCGTACACACGGTCAAAAGTTCCGACCAAAAGCTCCCATCAAACTTTTCTTGACAGAATTTCCGATCGCGTGTATGCGGCAGAAGGGTTGGGTACTAGATATATGCTAGAGAACATGGAAAATATTTAAAGTGTATCTAAAGTCCAACTTTTGTTTTGAGCTTTGGACAAAGATAAGAGTTTAAACCTCTGTCGGGTTTTTATCGCAGTCTGTTTCCCCCTAAATATTCCCTGTTTGTGCTGTTGCAGAACAGAACTAGAGGGGAAAATTCCAATGGGGACACTTGCTCCTGTAACAACCATATAAGAGGGTTTCAGCTTTAGAAATACTGGGCCAGATTCACAAAAAATTACGGCGGCATAACGTATGTCCTTTACGTTACTCCGCCGCAAGTTTTCATCGTAAGTACTTGATTCACAAAGCGTGTAAACTTGCGGCGTAGCGTAAAGCCGTACGGCGCAAGCCCGCCTAATTCAAATGGGGCGGGGACCATTTAAATTGGGCGCGTTCCCGCGCCGGACGTACTGCGCATGCTCCGTTTTGAAATTTCCCGCCGTGCTTTGCGCGAAATGACGTCGCCCCGGCGTAATGTTTTGAACGGCGACGTGCGTAACGTACTTCCGTATTCCCGGACGACTTACGCAAAAAAAAATTTGAAATTAGACGCGGGAACGACGGCCATACTTTAACATGGGCTGTCTATTGTTACATCACCTAAATAGCAGCCGTAACTTTGCGACGCGAAAAGCCGACTAGCGACGACGTAAGAGAATGCGACGAACGCGCGTACCTTCGTGGATCGCCGTAAACAGCTAATTAGCATACCGGACGCGGAAAACTACGCGATCTCCACCCAGCGGCCGCCGAAGTATTGCATCCTAAGATCCGAAGGCGTACGAAGCCGTACGCCTGTCGGATCTTAGCCAAATGCCGTCGTATCTTTGTGAATTACAAATAAAGATACGACGCGGCAAATTTGAAAGTACGCCGGAGTATCAGCAGATACTCTGGCGTACTTCTTCTCTGAATCTAGCCCACTGCTTTTAGGGTAAGCATGAAGCATTTTTGGTTGGAGGACTCCTTTAGGAAATGAGCATCCCATTTTACTCCGTTCTTTAAATAGCCACAGCCATGCTCGCAGGCTCAGATGTTCTCCGTGTCTCGTAGCAGAGCAGTAAATACAGCAGTCTGTAGTGAGGCTTTGCTCTGGCTCCACGCCATCCCACATTTGTGTTAGAATAAACAGAGGGATACATTTCCCGTATCCTGGCACACATGGGCGCTGAGTGTTTGTCGGTATGGGGCCCGCCATGAGGTGGAAGCCTGATCGCTGGCACGGGGACAATTATCAAATCACTGGTGTACTTCCCCGCAGAGCGGAGCTGACCAAACTCATCCCAGATTACACACAGCACCACTCTGCTCGCTTCCTGCGCAAAAACATCTTTTATATATTAATGCTGCTTGCTTGGGATTAGGCAGCCATGTTAACCCCTCATGGGTCAGTTTTCAGTTCTGCATGGGAAGCCAAATCACCCCTCTGGCTTCCTATAGCTCTTGGGGACTCCGGTGGTAAGATATCCAATTTTCAGTTCTGCTCAAATTTGGCCATCGTTGGATCCATGCCAGACTTTCTGTACTTTCACTAGCAACAAATGCCCATGTATGGATCCCTTTTTGTTTCTTACCCTTGCTTACTGGGCAGTCTGTTGTGCACATTTCAGATACTCACCCACCCAGAGGATCCAGCATTGTCTCATTGTGATCTCGTCTTCTGCCACCGCTTGTTCCAATGCCGCCATGTTGTTTGTGTTGTCATTGAGAGGCCTGTTGGCTCTTCTGTGTTTAGTTGGCACACCTCCCAATGATGAGGCACTATGGTGTGCCCCCTCCTCTTTTCTGAATGAAAGACTATGCCTCCTGTGATCGGCATATTCCAAGAGGTACAGCTAGCACCTTGCATGGCATTCGTCTGGGTCGCAAGTTTCATAAATAAAACAACAACAACAAAAAAAAGATGGCGCTATTCATGTATAAGGCAGACTCTCTGCTTATATAGGGCTCCGTGCGCCAGGATTCGTGGGAGCGTATATGCGTGCGCATGTTCGCATGGATGCACCATTGCGCATGCCCATTCTGACTCTCGCTCGTCTCTGTCGAAGATTCCGCGCATGCGCATTGGTGTTAGTGGAACAGGAATTGGCAGCTGCTGCATGAGGATTGGCGCTTGCTACGTGAGTTCTTTGACAGTAGGATTGAAAGTCTCCAAAGGTTGTTGGGTATTGTTTTTACTCTTTAGTTTCTGCCCATTTTCTGTTCTGTTTTTATCCCGCCAGCGCATCGAGGCACGTGTGTAAGACTGCGCTGTTGTTTTACAAGCATTTTAATAAATAAATAAACAAATAAATTAGACAAAAAAATAATTAAACTGGACTCTCAACCATACATCTGGTGCTCTCTTCCCTCTACCAGACGTGTGCTTCATCTCCATAAGGCCATAATGAATGTGTCATTTTTATTTCAGATGGCATTCTGGGGACCTCTTTGAATCTTAGTGAGCGCCTTCTTAATTAAAATAGCAACAGATTTAATTATGTTCCAAAATCCTAAACCAACTCTCCGCCATCATATCTTCACTAACATTTGTAGCGCTACCCCCGCAGGAGCCACTGATTTGTTATTGGGATCGGCATATTGAGTTACCTTAGTGTGGCGTATGAGTGCAGTTGGAGAACAAAGCAGTGAGCGAAGGTCCAGACAGTGAATAAAGGGTTTTCCAATGCTTTATTCCAGGCCAAACACGGCCAACATCAACATTAAATGGGAAGAGCAGGTTGATGAAGAAAAGGGAGAACCCTGCAGTATTAGGCCCGGATATTAATTGAGCAGTCTTTTTATTACCAAATTATTATTCGTCGCCACTCTAGTTGGAGTGGGTAAAGTGCCCCCGGACAGACCCCTCTCACAAGCCTGGCAGCCAAAGTGTCACTTAGGATTTGCTGGGAGGAACAGATCTCTCTCACAGACCTGGCTCTAGGGCCTCTGCCACAGGCCAATTACTTTAGGTGAGCTAGATGGATAAATGGAGCGAATCCTCCCAGTAGGTTTTAGAATAGGTCACCAGATGACAGCAAAACGTACCCGTCAACATTCCGGTCTTCAGATCCCCGATTGGTTCGTTCAAGCCCTGTTGGACAACCTGCCTCCGGGTTCCCCTCAAGCCATCCCCCCAATTGAACGGCACCCACCCTGGGATCCTCTCAATAGAACTGGGGACCCAGTAAGTCACTGGAGTCCCTTTTTTACCTCCGGACATGGGCGTCCGCTGAAATTTTTTCAGGGAGGGGCGCTTCGGCAGCGGCGATACACAGTCACATTTAACCCTTTCTTCAAACGCTATCGGGGGTTAAAAGTGCCCCGCTAGCGGCCGAATAGCGCAGCTAAAATGATGGTAAAGCGCCACTTTACCGATAACGCGGCCAGCTGGCAGTGTGAAATAGCTCTTGAGATAATTCAGCTTCACTCCATGCCCATATGAATATAGCCTAGAGAATGTACAGAACCCCCTTCAGCACAGATGGACCCCACCTTCAGCACAGATGGACCCCACCTTCAGCACAGACTCCCCCTTCAGCACAGACCCCTCCATTCAGCACAGATGGACCCCCCATTCAGCACAAATGGACCCCCCTTCAGCACAGACCCTTCCATTACGCACAGACCCCTCCATTCAGCACAGACCCCCTTCAGCACAGATGGAGCCCCTTTAAGCACAGACGCTCCTTTAGCACATACCCCCCTTCAGCACAGATGGACCCCCCATTCAGCACAAACCCCCCTCCCCCATCCCATTCAGTACCTCAGATCAGCCATCAGCACAGGCACAGCAGGTTCCCTCCCCCTGTGTATACATAAACACTGGAGGGGAGGCAGCTTCACTCTGCTCGCTGTGCCTGTGTGACATCCAACCCGGGACCGTTTAGACAGCCCGTGGTCGCAAAACTCTTCAACACCTTCTCGATTTTCCAGGGGGCGTCAATTGCCCCCCCCTTGCCCTATGGAGCGGACGCCCATGCCTCCGGATGAGGGTTTGTTTAGACTGCAATTCTGGCCTGGTGGGTCGCGCTGGCGGGGTCCATGGATGCGCGCACCCTGAAGGTGGATGCCGCACCTGGAACCGGGACCCCGCGAAACTTGCCTAGCACATGACACCTGTCACAGATATACCCTCCCCCAGCATGCCCCGCGAGGGAGAAGCTCCTCCAATTGGCTGGGGAAAGTTGCTCTGCCAGAACCCCTCTGGTGCCAACTGCTGGCCAGGGATGGTATTGCATCCCTGGAGCACAGACTGACCCAGTGGACGTTTCTGGAGTGACAGAAGTCCCAATTTTAGCAAATTGTGAATGGGAGAAGAGTAACTCTCCCATTCCCCACTAACTTTAGCGTAGTGCCCATACTGAAAGCAGGGGGCCCTACACATTTTTAAAGGTCTAGGAAGGAATCTGGTTCCCATCCAAAGATATGGTATAATTTTTGGGTGCTGTTGGTGCTTACAGAGTAAGCAGACTTCCTTCCGAGTTTCTTAGTAGGACTTGTTACATGGAGTCTCTTGTAGATCATCTTCTTGCATGGGTCTGTGCTTTACAACCTCCCTGTTGAATTATAATGTGTGGGGTGAGGCAACGCTGTATCCTGGCCTAGGCCAACAAGGCCTAGGGCAGCACTTTGCAGGGGGGGTAGCACGGAAAGAGTCCCCGCCAGCTTGCACTACACGGTTAGTGTAGAGCCATACTTATGGTGTGGGGCTAATTGTCACCGACCGCTCCTCCCGTTTCGCTCTCTGCTCCACTGTGGGGTTAATTGCATGAATAGAGCCATAACAGGTCCTTTTTATACTCCTATACATGTAAACAACCATAACAGGTCCTCGTTATACTCCTATATACATGTATAGAGCGATGATAGGTCCACTTTAGTTATCATGATATAAAATAATGGATGTGGGGGCATTTTGGTGGGCGTAAATTTTTTTGGGGGGGAGGGGCAGCATTTCATTCTTGGTACCAGACAGCACAATGTCTTGGGCCGGCACTGGTTCTATCATCCTGGACCACATACCTTTCTCACTGTGCTATATGTTTTCTGCTGCACCATTGGCATGATTATATCTTCTTAGTTCTCTCCATAAAATTATCAGAAATTTGTGCTTAAAGTAGAACTATAGGCAACACTTTTTTTTTTTTCATTTTGGGTAGTGTAAGGGAGGGTTATATCCCCTGTCAGTTTATTTTTTACCATCCCTGTCCCATTTCAGAGATTTCTTTTTTACTTCCTGCCCCATAGCCAAACAGGAAGTGAGAGGAAATCTATGCAAATTAAAATTTCAGGGCGGGTCTTAAACAGCAATGGGTGTGGCCTTGACAGGAAGGGGTGTGTCATATTTAAATTAGGAGGTGTGCGAGTTTAGTCGGGCCTAGGGCAGCACAAAACCTAAATACACTACTGGGGTGAGGCAGGACCATAGAAAGGAGAGTGCTGGAACCAGCGAATGCGTTAAAATTAAAAAATACTGTTTTCCCTGAGTGAGACTAAGGCCCCGTACACACGACCAAACATGTATGCTGAAACTGGTCCGCGGGCCAGTTTCAGCATACATGTTCGGTCGTGTGTAGGCGCGAGCGGGCCGAATTCCAGCAAACATTTGCCCGCCGGGCCTTTTCCCAGCAGACAAATATTCCTGGACGTGTTTTAAAACCGTCCGCTGGAATCCTGCCCGCTCAGACATGTACGGTCGTCTGTACAGACCTACCGTACATGTCCAGGCGCCCGCCGTCCCTCGCATGCGTCGAATGACTTTGACGCATGCGTGGAAGCCTTTAAATGGCAGGCCCGCCCACGTCGCCGCGTCATCATCGCGGCGACGACGCGGACACGCCCCGCGTAATGTTTACGCGCGGACTTCTGTACGATGGTTAGTACAGCCATCGTACAGAAGCCCTCTGGCAGACATGTACGGTGAAAACGGTCCGACGGACCGGTTTCACCGTACATGTTTGCTCGTGAGTACCCGGCCTAAATGTCAGGTTTTTCTATTCTCCCCAGTGTGTACTTTTAATTCTATATTCTATTCTAATTTATGTAAGTGCAGTTCTCCAACTGATTTTCAATATTTTGCATTTTATTGAGAGCAAAGTATTAATCCTCAAATGTCCACAGACCGCAGTGTCTGATAAAGCAAATGTTCTGTATCCGGCAAACTACATGCACATGTCTTATTTCCCATTAAATTAATCACAGGCTGAATATTTGTTTCTTTTAAACTGCTTCAGCCTCTTTCCAACTCTGTAAAATACACATACATGTTTATAGTCACAAAATGTATACCTAATTAATTACTAAACCACTTAGAGGAGACTTCTACAAAGCACTGGGAATTATCTAGTTTATTAGATAAGTTCTTTTAAAGTGGACTACATTTTCCGGTAAACTTAAGGGCCTAGATTCACGTACGGCCGTTCTACGTTGCACGGGTGTAGCATATCGTATTTACGATACACCGCCGAAACTTAGAGAGGCAAGTGCTGTATTCACAAAGCACTTGCGTCCTAAGTTACGGCGGCGTAGCGTAAATGGGCCGGCGTAAGCGCGCGTAATTCAAAGTAGGCTGGTAGGGGGCGTGTTGTATTTAAATAAGGCTTGACCCCATGTAGATGCATGACCGAACGGCGCATGCTCAGTATCACGTCGTATTTACGCCCAAAGATACGTCGGCTCAATGCCTGTGACGTGAACGTAACTTGCACATAGCCCTATTCGCGTACGACTTACGCAAACGACGTAAAAAGATATGCTTGTTCCGACGTCCATACTTTGCATGGGCTGCGCCACCTAGAGACCTGCTTTATCTTTACGCCGGCGTATGTCTTACGTAAACGGCGTAACTAATTGCGACGGGCGTACGTACGTTCGTGAATCGGCGTGTCTTACTCATTTACATATTCGACGCGGAAATCAAGGAAACGCCACCTAGCGGCCAGTGTAATTATTGCAACCCAAGATACGACGGCGTAGGAGACTTGCGCTGCTGGTATCTTGGCCAAATCTATGCGTAAATGATTCTATGAATCAGGCACATAGATACGACGGCGGCCATTCGGACTTACGACGGCGTATCTGGAGATACGCCGTCGTAAGTCTTTGTGAATCTGGGCCCAGATGTTTTTGCACCCACTGCTCTAAACTTTTAACAAAACCTATGTAACCTAGCCAGACATTAGCCCTGCCCACTGGTCACTTTTGACAATATGGGCCAGATTCTCGTAGATCCGGCGTATCTCTGCAGCGGCGTAACGTATGTCATTTACGTTACGCCGCCGCAAGTTTTACAGGCAAGTGCTTTATTCACAAAGCACTTGCCTGTAAAGTTGCGGCGGCGTAGCGTAAATCACCCGGCGCAAGCCCGCCTAATTTAAATTAGCCGGGTAGGGGGCGTGGAGCATTTAAATTAAGCGCGTTCCCGTGCCGAACGTACTGCGCATGCGCCGTCCCGAAAATATCCCAGGGTGCATTGCTCCAAATGATGTCGTTCGACGTGAACGTAAATGGCGTTCAGCCCCATTCACGGACGACTTACGCAAACGACGTATTTTTTTAAATTTCGACGCGGGAACGACGGCCATACTTAACATTGGTTGCCCCTCATATAGCAGGGGCAACTTTACGCCGCGCAAACCTAACGTAAATGTCGTAACTTCACTGAGTCGACCGCTCGTACGTTCGGGAATTCGCGTATCTAGCTAATTTGCATACTCGACGGGGAAAACGACGGAGGCGACACCTAGCGGCAAAAAATAAAATTGCATTTAAGATCCGACAGCGTAAGAGCCTTACGCCTGTCGGATCTAATGGATATCTATGCGTAACTGATTCTAAGAATAGATACGACGGCCCAGATTAGGACTTACGACGGCGTACATGGCGTTGCGCCATCGTAAGCCCATTGAGAATCTGGGCCATAGTATATATCAAAATGCTGCTGTCCAGAGGTGTTTTTGTTGCTACTTCATCCAGAGTGGGGGCATGCTAATACAGGAGGTGTTTTACTGGCTTGATCACCAGGTGAAAAAAGAGGGGGAAAAAAAGGGTAAAAAAAAAAGAACTAATGCAGCCACCACATTTAATGATTGGAACGCTGCAATATATTACATTTTTGGTTTTGGGTTTCATACCACTTTAACCACATCCACTTCCACCTACCCATGTCTTGATTTTTGTGCACTACACTCAAGTATGAGTGTAGTACAGAATTTGTATGTGTAAGCAAGTTGGTATGTACATATGTGTGAAGCGTGTAGTTTTCTGCACCGACCACAGCATTATAGATAAAGGGGCAGAGCTTCACAGTCTTTGAGATTTCTGGTATATGCAATACAGTAAAACCTTGGTTTGTGAGCATAATTTGTTCCAGAAACATGCTTGTAATCCAAAGCACTTGTATATCAAAGCATTTTTTTTACAGGGTATAAAAGAGAAGAGAGGCTCCTCTAAGGCTGCATTCACACCTGAGCGTTTTGTCGCCTTAAGCGCAACGCTCAAAAACGCTAGAGGGGAAAAAATACATTATTCCCTATGGAGATGGTTCACATCTCCACTCCAAAACGCCTGAAGCTCAAACAAGTTCCGGACCCTTTTTTCGCGCGTATCGGGCGGTTTGGGCGTTTTTGAGCGTTTCCATTTCACATAGAAAGTAATGAAAACGCTCGATTCAAGCGACTAGCTCGACAACGAGCGTTTGCTACGGGCATTTCGTTGCTTTAATCAATAGAACATTTCACCCAGGCAGAAGATAAAAAAAAATCTACCAACATAGCAACAAGTGATGTAAAGATGATCATTTTTCCTATTGGCTAAAATAAAAAACGTTGAAGTACAAAAACGTCGGACGACGCTGTATGCAAACGCGCAAATAAGCTTGAATATGCGCGACAAAACGACAGGAAAAAACGCCCGAAAAAACGACCTACGCTCAGGTGTGAATGCAGCCTTAGTGTAGCAATAAGTTGCTAAATGTTGTACCCTCATTAAATGTAACCATATTGCTACACTTCGAGGCTCCTCTTTTCTTTTTTTTTATACTCAGTTGTGATATGACCAGGGCCGGACTTACCATTGGGCTTGACTGGGCTCAAGCCCATGGGCCCTGCCCAATAGGGGGCCCCGGATGGCAACCCCTTTAAAAAAAAAGGGGCCCCACACAGCAAACCCCCTTTTTTTATACATTTTCTTATAAAAAAAATGTATATATATATATAATTAATATTATTATTAAAGGGCCCAGAGGTCTCCAGGGCCCCCGGATGGCAACCCCCCCCCCTTTTTTTTTTATAAAAAAAAAATCTTTTTTTTTAATATATATATATATATATATATATATTTTTTATTAAAGGGCTCAGGAGGTTCACAGGGCCCCATGTGGCAACCCCCCCCTCTTTTAATATTTTTTTTTTTATAAATGTTTTATTTTTGTTTATATTTTTTTATTTTTTATTAAAAGGACCAGAGGTCCCCAGGGCCCCGGATGGCAACCTTCCTTTTGTTATGTATTTTTTTATAAATGTTTATTTTTTTTATTAAAGGGCTCAGAGGTTTCTCTTTTCTTTTTATTAAAGGGCCCAGCGGTCCCCAGGGCCCCGGATGGCTACCCCCTTTTTTTATACATATATATTTTTTTCTTCTTTTTCTCTGCTCCAGGGGGCCCATGCCTTAAGCTGAGCTGTGTAAGGGGCCCCAAAATTCCTGATGGCGGCCCTGCGCATGCCTCCCAACACGCATGGATTCTGCAGGACTTTCCCGCACAGACAGCTTCTTCCCGCAGTCCCGCGAAAGGGTTAATTTTCCCGCACTGCAAGAGGAGGCAGCACGGAAGCAGGAGGAACCAGAGAGGTGTGTGGAGGACTGTGGCTGCTGAAGGGAAGAAAGCCGACAGCCCGGCTAATGACAGTCTGTGGCCCCGGCTGTCGGCACAGGTGAGAGGCACTCCCCCCCCGCTCAACAACTGCAACCCCCCCCCCCAGGAGGAACCTGAGCGGTGTGTGGATGTCTGCTGAAGGGAAGAGAGCCGGCACATTCCGTGCACAGGTGAGAGGCACCCCCCGCTCCACAACGTTAATGCGCACCCCCCCCGCTCAACAACTTCAATTGGCCCCCCCCCCGCTCAACAACCATGATCCACCCCCTCGCTCAACATCTTCGATTCCCCCCCCCCCCAATTCTCGGCTCCAGGGGGCCCCTTCAACACTCAAGCCCAGGGGCCCCCACCACCCTAACTGCCCTGGACATGACGCTACTCTTATATCAAGACATCGCTTGTATATCAAGGCAAAATGTATTAAAACATTTTGCTGGTCTTGCAAAACGCTCTCAAACCAAGTTACTCTCAAACCAAGGTTTTACTGTACGTGTAATGTAAACAGGTCATTGTTGATGATCTGTACATGTGACATAAGAGAACAGTTCTGAAACAAAGAGGGGGAGAGAGAGAGAATTGGGCTCAAAATATGGACAGTTTAGCGCTAGGAGTGATCCAGGCCACTGGCGTCCTTCCCTACCAGGATATCGTTTTTCAGCGGACCGACCCTTTAAAAAAATAGAGGGAAAATGTCCCAGATAATGTAATGTATGCAGACCGAGTGTGGTGATGGAAGGGGAAAGGGGCAGCTGGAGGCTACAGCACAAATGTGATGAGTTTTGTTTTTCCAGAGCTGGACGCGGCACTGAAATCACAGGGACAGTGACTGGCACAGCTGCGCCTATCTGAGCAGGAACAGGTGACAGGCCAGCTGTCACTGGGAGCCATGGTGCTGAAGTCTGCACACACAGAATAGAGATAGGCGCCGAATCTGAGATCGGCAATGACCGACAGAATCCTATCACTGATGGCATGAGCGGACATTATTATAGGACACAGAATGTGCACACCCATAGGTTCAGAGACCAGGCAGCCACAAATCGTAGATCAGGCTCTACACCTTCTGCCACCAACAATAGAACAGGATTATCATTACAACAATTTTTTTTTTTTGTCCAGTTTTGGATAGTGTTGAGAAAGATTAGTACTTCTAACAGGTTTTTCCTGCTACCCAGGGCTCCATTAGAGAGATTTACCCTCACTTCCTGGCTTAGTGACAACAGTTCGGAAAAGACAGAGTTTTTAGCCTTCCCCTACTCTGCTAAAGAAAAGCATTTTCATTTCTGTTTGTGTTGGAGAGTTAAAGTGTTTGTTAAAGCGGAGTTCTGCCGAAAAAAAAATAAAAGCTAGCAGCTACAAATACTGCAGCTGCTGACTTTTAATATATGGACACTTACCTGTCCAGGGTGCCCGCGATGTCGGCACCCGAAGCCGATCTCTCCCTCGCCTTCTCGGTTCCTGCCGCCGCCATCTTCAGTAAGGGAATCAGGAAGGGCTGCGGAGCGTTTCCCTGATCCGTGACCCCCGTGGGAGTCTATGCCCGGAAGTGGGTGCAAATACCTGTATTATACAGGTATCTGCACCCCCCCCCCCTGAAAGGTGCCAAATGTGACACTGGAGTCAGCAGCTACAAATCCTGTAGCTGCTGACTTTTAGTAGAAGGACACTTACCTGTCCATACTAGGGATACTGATGTTAATTAAGGATTGTCCTCTGTTGGCAATATATCCCGTTATCCCCCTCTCAAGATCCTACTGGCAAATGAACTTCCAAAAAAGGCAGCCCCTGGACTGTTTAACCACTTGCCCCAGATGGACATACCCGTACATCTTCTGGTTTAAATAATTCTACTTCTAATTCTGTAGCTGCAGCCATGACCCTGGTATATATTTTTTTCAACCAGAGATTCTCTTTTATGTAAAATTGATCCAAGTGGCTATACAACCACTGGATCACTTTTACACATGGCAGTGTGGGGGAAAGGTTGTTCCCCCCGAAACCTTCCTCCACCTTCCTTGGCTCGTCTGTTCCACCAGGGAGCCCGGAACGGAAGCTGGCTGACCATGGAGATAAAGGAGGGACGGAAGTTCCCCAATCTTCTCTATGGTCTTCGAAACTGATGAGGATTTTGTCACTTCCAGTTTTGGTTTAAAGTGGTTGTAAAGGTAAAAAAAATGTTCCCTAAATAGCTTCCTTTACCTTAGTGCAGTCCTCTTTCACTTACCTCATCCTTCGATTTTGCTTTTAAATGTCCTTATTTCTTCTGAGAAATCCTCACTTCCTGTTCTTCTGGCTGTAACTACACACCGTAATGTGAGTCTTTCTCCCTGGTGTGGAGAAAGCATCTTGAGGGGGAGGGGGCGAGCAGGATAGTCAGGATGCTCACTAACACACAGCTCCTTTCTCTATCTGCAAAGTAGAGAGTGTCCTGACACTCCTGCTCGCCCCCTCCCCGCTCAAGAGGCTTTCTCCACACCAGGGAGAAAGCCTTGCATTACTGTGTGGAGTTACAGACAGAAGAACAGGAAGTAAGGATTTCTCAGAAGAAATAAGGACATTTAAAAGCAAAATGGAAGGATGAGGTAAGTGAAGGAGGACTGCACTA